>NW_028301602.1:26969696-27272727 GCF_987345545.1 Pholcus phalangioides
CTTTTAATGTAATGGGCTTGATAGTACGCATCAAGACAAAAATATTCGCGTAATAAAGCCCACATCTATTAAGTGCTATAAATAGGAGTGGTGTATTCCATGTAATGGCCCCCTAGATATAGTACAGAAGCAATATCAAAAGTGGAAAAGGAGCCCGGCAAAATTTCTTTCCTTAGGGGGGTTCAACAGAATATAAAAGACCATCCACTTCCCTGGTTCAATCGCTGTCAAGTCTTCGTCAAATGTCATTGTAAACTAGATGGGTCGTGTTGGAGAAAGCCCAGCCAGTCTCATCCAAAATCAATCTGACATTGATCTATGTCAGAGTTCTCCACCGGACAAAGTGATATTCCGTGGGGGGGGGGGGGGGTGAAAATAAAGCTTGAATATATGCATACAGTGTTTATTATTGAAAATCACACCTTGTTCTAAATTTCATCGTGTAGAGCAGTGTATCCCAACCTTTTTGAGATCGCAGAACCCTGTAGTGTGGGTTAATTTTCCGCCGAACCCATGTAGCGTCAGAAAGTCTCAACACAACACCACCTTCCCATTTAATCCAAAATGCTTTTGAAATTTGCGTATCATAAAACATTAAATACGTTACAATTTCACAACACAAAATGTATCATTCATGCAATGGTAGTAAATGAAACTGATCCCATGGACCCCTTACAAAGTACTCAAGGACCTCCGTTAGTCCATGCACTAGAGGTTGAAAAACACTTGTGTAGGGCCCCCCTACGAATATGAGGTCTACGGGCTTCGCCTGGATAAGCCCATGCGTTTGGATAGTCCTGGTCGCATCCTCATATTTGACTTAAAAAGAATTTCTTCGCATTTGAATGTTTTTTTACAGCGAATCACTGGCCTACGTGACTTCTTGAAGTTGATTGAACTAAATTACTATTCAAATATTAACATTAACATTGCTGACAGGAAATATATATATGCTAATGTTTTTTCCACTATATAAAATGCTCTTATCTCTAAGATTTTTGTTAGATAAGGAACATTTTTCCGAACATCACTCATTCAAATGTCTTTAAACTTCGTGTGTCCCTCAACACTATGATGTTACATACTTTAACACGAGATTTTTTTTTAAAAACTATTTAAAACGTTTTTATAGCCCAAATTATTGGTAAATTTTGATGATTTGTGAAAAAGCTGCATGTTGTTGAAGTTAAAATTCGTGAAAAAAAAAATAACTAACAATTAAAATCCTAAAAGCTCGAGTTAAATTGTATGAAAATATCCATAGTATTTGAGGAAAAAAAATTTGGTGCCTAAAGTGAGTAGAAAATTTTTAAATGTCACTTAAAGGAAAGAGATTTTCCCCGTAGGAAAGCATGGGAAGCCGAGATCGTGCACCAACCCCTCTTTTAAGTAGATGCTTTCCTAAAATCTTTTTATATAGCGGCTTTTTTTTTCTAATTCCTGTTCTTCTCTATAAAAGAGAGACAGTTCATCTTAAGTATAAATACACATAATTTTATGAGAAAGGAAAACAAGACGGCAGAAGGTCTTGTTGAAGGACGAATACCATCTCTTCTCCTTATACTAAGTCTAAATCACTAGTTAAGACTTAGTTCTTTTACTTTTAACAAAAATATTTGCCCCAATCATGTTGATGGGTTGATGTTGGTTTAAAGAACTAGTTTCTAATGTATGGGAAGAAAATATATTATATAATAAGTACAAAAACATGGAATATTCTTGATTGATATTTATGAAATTCTCAAACCTGATAAACATTTTTTTTTCCCGTCTGTAATAAGGGAGAAACTGTCGGCTGTGTAACTATAACCCTACTGACCGCGGGAAATATATCGAAGAACGGATATAAGATGTCATTAGGAAGACAAAATACATTTCTAGGTTTATTTTGCAATAGCTTGTTTACTGAAAAATCCGGTAAAATACTTGTACAGTATTCCAACTAACGTATGCGTTTGAGTGTTGTATGGGCTATCATCATCTTGCAACTCTGGAACTTTTAGTTTTTACCATAAAAATAAATTCACATCACTAATGTTTATGAATTCCGTGAATTGTTGTTAGAATCTTTTGATTGGAATCATTTTTTAAGAAAAATATAGGTATTATTATATTATATAATTCGAAAGAGGGTGAATACAGTGTTTGTTAATATTTTTATTCTCCTTTGACGGTTACCTTCTTCGTAAAAGAACTGTACAAAAGATACAAAATGCTTCGCAGGCTATTAATTTTCTCATCTTTTTCCATTTAGCTTCATCTAATCTACGTGAACGAATATACTGGGGATTTGAGATTTGCAATATACAGTGGAACCTCCCGCTAACGGACATTTCTCTGATCCCCGGTCCCGTCGAAAAGGGTGTTAATGAATTTCACTCCTTGTTAGCGGACAGTAAAATTAGGTAAACTCTAATTTATGTATTTTTGGTCACAAGCTTTTTTGGTCAGAGAATTTGTCATATTCAACTAAGGCTCCCAAACTTGTATTTGTGAATATGATAAATCGTCAATTAATTTCTTAATTCACTGAACGTAACTATGGTCTAGGAATACCAGAATGGTGAATTTGAATGGTTATGTGTTTGTTTCTTTATACGTGTAAAGTGCGCGTATTATGTACGGGTGAAAATAATTAATTGGTTTTTAATAAAGATAAGAAAGGTTATAATTTTTTTCATACTCGTCAGACTTTCCAACTTTATTTGGGAGTTATGCATAATCGCCGGTAAAAGTGGTAAATGTAGTGAAATTTAATCAAGCATTCTTTTTCGAGGCGATTGGTGATTATGTATAACAACCGATGTATCTCTTTTACAGTAACACACACACATATATATATACTTAAACATTAAAATTTATGTTATCAATTTAAGAATCAATTGGGACCGAAGCCAAACGTTGTATATATTTGGAAGTTGTGCAAAAACGAGGTTCCACTGTGTATCGTACCTCCAAATTTTGGTGCCGTGGGTGTTCGTTATCTAGAGGTTCTACTGTACCAAGATTCATGGCAGCAAAAGCAGTCATTAAGCTTGTAGCCTAGTATCTGAATGGAGTTCAGAAAACATACAGGAAAATTTTTTCGTGTAGTTTTTGATTGATATCTATTCAAACTGAAAAATCGGAAGAAATCAAAGGGAAAATAATAATAAAAATCGATTTGAAATACGGCCTGTGAAATGTAACGATGGGAATTACAAGATAGAACCAGAGGTGGCCAACCCACGGCACGCGTGCCACAAGTGACACGCCATGATACCAGGAGTGGTACGGTAACTTTCTTTTTTAAATATTAAAGAAATCCAATTTTATTTTTCAATCGAACAAAGTCTCTCCAACAATTTGGAACAATCCTTTTCTTATGAATGGAGGTTACGAATGATGTAAATTAATTATAATAATTATATAATTACACTCTATTCAATACGTTTCTGTTTGGATTTTTGTCTTTGGAGTCACAGTTGCTAGACGTCCCATACGTACGGGATTCAGGGACGTCAGCATAGGAAAGCATGCATTGTATATTCAGGAATTCCTAGGGGACTAAACACTCAGATTCCAGTGCCCATGCGCAACGTGGTGTAGATAAGATGGACTTTTACCAATATACGTACATACACACAATCTGCATTGTGGTAATCGAATTTACGACTCAAAAATGAGAACAGATTCGAATTTAAAAGAGTGACATGATGAACATTACGACAACAAGACTACAGGAGAACAACATTTTTCGGGAGTAAAGGCTGCTCATGTCCCATAAAACAGGACGTATGGTCTGCGCGTTTGTAATTCGTAGAATGGCAGGCGCATCGAAAATAACCTTAATTGTAGCACGGCTTGAAAAAAGATTGGCCAACCCCTGAGATAGACGGTTCTTTGATACGTAGTATAATGACTGCATCATATCGTGGATCAAAATATGATTTTAAAAAGTCATTTCTAAATATTGTTTTGGAGCATTCCTGGCACGTCAGCAATTTAAAATGTTGTGACTATTAGTATACCAAGAAATAAAAGAAAAATAATGAAAAACCTAGTTTTAGAGCTCATCGTCATTCTCCGGCGCAGACGTTAGTTGTTGACGAGGTATTTTTGAAGATTCTGTTGAAGTTCTTTCAACAGTTCCTTTCGTACATCAACATGAGAACGCACTTCCTGAAAGAAAAGAAACCAACAACGCAATCTCGATGATGATGATGGCGGTGACTCCCTATTTGTACCAAAGATGGAGCAACGTATCTAATAGACATGACAGGCACAACTAACTGGTCTCATCTATCCATTCAAATTATAGAAACCCTTATTATATGTATTTTTTAGCTTTTTTTGAAACTGAAGCATATTTTACAGATGATTTAAGATTTATTTTAATATTTATATATATATCTGTACTCTATAATATAAAATCACAAACTCGAAAAGGGCCCGTTTCTATGCAACGGAAATTAGTGACGATTTTATGTTACGGAAATCAATTACGTTTTTGTGTTACGAAAATCTGTTACGTTTCTCTGTTACGGAAGTCGGTTACGATTTTGGGTCAAGTTTTCATTTAACTCCTGAACACATCGAGAACTGTAAGGACCAAGTTTTGTGCATTTGCCCAGAGGTATGTATACATCACCAGTTCTCCCAACACACAGGGTCCGGGTACCCAGGGCGGAGCATTGGACAGATATCTTCATGGGGAAATTGACAGGTTTCATTTTTAGTCGAGGATGAATCTAATTGTTTTCTTGCTTTTCATTGCGCATTGTGCTGCATTGTTTATTGTGGTGCACTGCAAATAATGGTGCATCGCTGATTGCAGTGCATTGCATATTGCAGTGCATCGTGTGCTGTATAATGCAGCGTTTATTGCGTATTGTGATGCATTGCGTACTATAGTGCTTTGCTTATTGCGATGCATCGCATAATCCGCCATATTGCGAATTGTGGTGTACTACATTACTGATAACACACATTACTAATTGTGATACTTTACGTAGTTGTGCACTGAGTGCTGTATTGTTTATTGTAATGCAGTGCTTATGTCTCATTATGGCGCGTGTTATGGTACTTCGCTTATTGCGAGTCATCGCGTACTGTGCTGTATTGCGGTGCATTGGGGTATTGTGCTGCATTGCTTATTGTGGTTCACTGTAAATATTAGTCAATTGCGCATTGTTATGCATTGCATTACGTATTTTAGTGCATCACGTGCCATATTACTTATTCTAATGCAGCGCTTATGGTGTATTGTGGTTAATTGCGTATTGTGCTGTATTGCCTATGGTGGCGCATTTCTTATTCTGTATTGCCTGTGGTGGCGCATTTCTTATTCTGTATTGCCTGTGGTGGCGCATTTCTTATTGTGCTGTTGCCGATGGTGGTACATTGCGTATTGTGCTTGCTACATTGCTTAATGTGGTACTTAATGCGGAGGAATAACAATTCCTTGTGGCGTATTATGCGCAGATGCAAATTTCGATGAAAAAAATATCATGGTATAATTCGCATGTGAATATTGCATTCGTTAATAATAAAATCTTACTGAATCGATTTTTTTTTGCCCCGTTTTTGTAGAAAAATTTTCAATCTTTTTATATCTATATGTTGCCTCCCTGTAAACTATAAATATTGTTTGAACTATTTTTTACGGACCAATTTTAAAAATATTTTTTGCAAATCAATTTTTTGACATTTTTTTGCACATTCTTTTTTAAATATCTTTTGCTTATTAACTTTTTAAATATCTTTTGCTTATTAACTTTTTAAATATCTTTTGCTTATTAACTTTTTAAATATCTTTTGCTTATTAACTTTTTAAATATCTTTTGCTTATTAACTTTTTAAATATCTTTTGCTTATTAACTTTTTAAATATCTTTTGCTTATTAACTTTTTAAATATCTTTTGCTTATTAACTTTTTAAATATCTTTTGCTTATTAACTTTTTAAATATCTTTTGCTTATTAACTTTTTAAATATCTTTTGCTTATTAACTTTTTAAATATCTTTTGCTTATTAACTTTTTATATATTTTTTGCTGTTTGAGTTTCAAAATTTTTATTTTTGTCGAACATCACAAGAAAGAAACCGGCAGATAAGACGCTGTGATATATGAGGGTTTCACAACCATAGTTGGCCAAGTCCATTTATCTTTATTATGGATCTTAAGTTTATCTTAACATCTTAAAGTTTTCGTAAAAGCCCTACTTTTACAAAATTTGTAAAAGCAGGGCACTAAAAAAGTATCAGTTTTAACTAAACTTTGATATATTTAATTCCTTTACATCACTTGAAGTGAATTAATTATCTATCAAAGACTTAAAGTTGTTATTATACTTAATAAAGATAAATAAAAACGTGGTCTACTATGGTTGCGAACCCCTCATATAATCCGAACTAAAAAATTCCTATGTGTAGAGAAAAATCTGCAGAATATACTCAAAGAGAAGGAAAATGCGGTTATTCACCAAATTGGAATATATCTTATAAATACGCACACTAAAATTCTTAATTTAATCTATATTTAAAAAGAAAATTCGCATTTGCTGATTATGCGCCACCACGGATTATATACAGGAAATAGCGGGAGCATTGTTTTGATAATTGTGGTAAATTTCATAATTAATTCATAATTTTTCCAAATTATTTCTAAAGAAAGGACGAATATTAAAATTTAGACAAAATTACCGTTAACCTCTTCCCTGAGCCAAAACGGACTATTACAAAAAAAAAAAAAATTGATGGATTTGTGTTTACTGTATGTCAAAATGTTCTTTCAAATGTTTAAATGTTGCTTCCTTAACAGGAAAATTTCATTTTGTAAAATTTAATTAATCAATTGGTGTCAACATCTTCACTAGAACCATTGGAGTTTACACATACACTAGTGAAATAAATTAAGACAATTTGCATATTTTATCGAATTTCATGAAAAGAAATGAACTGAATGTAAAACCACTGCTTCTAGACAAAAATGCAAATCTTGTACGTCAAATAAGTAAGCGTACACGTGTGTGTAGGCGGAACCAGTAAAGAAACAGGCTTTATAAGCGCGCGTAAGTTAAGACGTATTTCGTTCGCTAGCACACCTCGACGAATTTCTTGGTGTTATTTTGCAGCAATCGGTTAATTTCAAATTGTAACAGTAAAAATGAGTAACCACCAACGTTTAGGTGATGGAATGAGGTGGCGAATTGTGGGGAGGCTAGAAGCAGGCCAATCTCAAGTCCAGATTTGTAGAGAGTTCAATTTAACGCCCAGCGTCGTGTGTAACTTATGGAAACAGTTCCAGGATACCGGATCCATCGAGAGAAAGCCTGGGAAAGGTCGTCCAAGAGCCACGACGGCCAGAGAAGATCGCCATTTGTCGATTATAGCGAGGCGTAACAGGAGTGCTACAGCTTCTCAGCTCTCTCGTGACTTGTATGCAGCCACGGGAACCCGTGTATCAAGGGTGACTGTTTCCAAAAGACTTCATGAGAGAGGGTTGTTTGCAAGAAGACCTGCTGCTTGCGTCAGGGGCGTAGCCAGAAATTTCGTTCGGGGGGGGACCCACTTTCATTTCGGGGGGGGACCAAAGTGACAGAACAATGGATTTGGCCATCTTTTTCCCTTTTTTCGGTCATTTTCTCACATTTCGGGGGGGGGGGGACCAGACCCCCAAGTCCCCCCCCCCCTGGCTACGCCCTTGGCTTGCGTCCCGCTCACTTCTACGGACTGGAGAATCCGTTTATCATGGTGCAGAGAGCATAGAGATTGGAATATGGATCAATGGGCGACCGTTCTCTTCACTGATGAGTCCCGGTTCAGCCTAAGCACCGATTCTCGCCGTAAGTTCATATGGAGTGAACCCGGGACCCGCTACCTACCCTCCAATGTCCGCGAAATCGACCATTATGGCGGAGGTTTAATGGTCTGGGCAGGCATCATGTTGGATGGACGCACACCTCTCCCATGTCTTTGAAAGAGGCACTGTGACTGGTGTGAGGTATAGGGATGAGGTCTTAGAGCCCTATGTTCGCCTTTTCAGGGGTGCAGTTGGCCCTGAGTTCATTTTAATCGACGATAACGCGAGGCCACATATAGAGCTCTTCTGCTCGACGATTTTCTAGAAAGTGAGGATATTCGCCGGATGGATTGGCCAGCCAGATCTCCAGACCTTAACCCTATAGAGCATGTCTGGGACGCTCTGGGGAGGGCAATTGCAACTCGCAACCCCCCCCCCCTCCGGGAACCATGCAGGGAATGAAAACAGCGTTGCTGAACGAGTGGGACCAATTGCCACAGGAAATGATAAACTGCTTTATTTCAAGTATGAAATCACGCTGCGAGACCTGTATATCTAATAAGAGGGGACCATACCCCCTATTAACCCATTTTTTGTTTATTCTGCAACCGCTGTTTCATACCTTCCGACTCCAACGAGTGTTACGCACGATCATGCGTATGTATTACAATCATTGAATGGTTATTTATTTTGTATTGTATCAATGTATGTACATATCAAATTTCATTAAAATCGGTACTGTAGTTCTAGAGAAGATATATTTTTGGAAAGAGAGAAAATTCAACTGCCCGCTTGGAGGAATCGAACCCACGTCCTTTCACTTTCCGGGTGAACGCCCTAGACTACAGAGGCAACGAATATCTCAATCTTTCTTTGGAGCTCGTGTGCACTGAATGGGACCATACATGGACCGTCGGACCTAACTCAGGCCGAAGCTCACAAGAGACAAGATCATCCCGTATTTTACGGGACAAAGAAATTTTTTTGTTATCAACCGGCTCTTTGGAGGAGCGATTCTCCCCCCCCCCCCGTATCCACGGCTGGTTCCACGAAGAATGATGCTTATGATTATTGAATCTCGATATTACATTATTCAAAATAAAAAATCCATAAATTGTGAATTTTATTTGATTTTCATGATGGGCAACAAGTTATCAAATCACGTGAGCCACAAAAAAATAATCCAAACACCCGTCTTTATGGCATACCAGCTTATCTTATCTCACCTTTTTAAAGTGTAGCTTGAATCACTGACCACTCGAATACATTTCCAACATTTATTTCAACGCAAATTTTCGTGATTCTCAATATTATGCAACACTCCAAAAATTCATTCTCCGATGCTCTTTCGGGTCAAAGCATTTTACTATGATTTATATAAGTAATGGTGTCCCATCGAGTGATTCTTTTACACGACGATATGATCTCCATTTCTATCACTCTCTTACACCAGATCGATCCTACGCGCAGAAATAATATCAAATAAAAAAAAAAACATATCCTCACGCATTTATTTGATCATCTTCAAGTACAAGTTACAAAACAATAGCCGTATAATGGTTATAATATGGATTTACAGCAGTAGATGGCGACGGGGCCCATAAAAAAAAACAAAAATGCCCAACGGATTCTGAAGGGTGGTGGTGGTGGTAATTTCTATGTCCCTGTAGAAAATTGAGGATCTTGTTGAGGGTGTGCCCTGATTCCAGAAGAAACAACAAGAAAGAAAGAGAGAGAGAGAGAGAGATGATGACGAACAACAACAAAAACAACTCAAGTTAAGATAGATTCTATCTTTACCATTTAGAAATGGCTCCCTGCTTGCAATTGGAAGAAGCCATTTTTCAACCTCCTTGTTCCAGTGACCGCTCAGCCTTGTTCTGGTAGCTTATCGGCGGTGGATGTTCAAACTTGGTACAGTAGTAAATCTTTTTCTTTTTTACTCTCTTCTTCTCTGTCATCTTGATGTTCATCTTGTTTGGAAACAATGGCTTTAAGAAGTTGTACCCCAATATTTTGGGTGTGGGAAAGATCTACACCGATTTGCTTATTTTTATTACTTCTTTTTCGATATTTGTTTTACTTTCATCACCTTCTTTTGTTTCCTTTCGTTGGAAATTGAGGATTTTGGGTTAGATTTTCCTGTTTTATTATTCTTTTGTTTCAATTGGTATTAGAAAAAGAGATTCTGTTTCAGCTTCTGGGATTTATTTTTATTTATTTTTTTGGAAAACTTTGAAATCTGAATCGGGGTGTTCATAACCAGGTATTATAGCTAGTAATTCAAACTATGGCCTAGCTGGCAATTTCAGACTGAGAATATTGATAATTTCAATCTAAAATATTGTTAAATATTTTTTAAATACCATTTGAATATATTTTCAATTAGATTTTGACTAAATAACAGAATGTATTGATTTATTATCGATTAATTCGATTATAAAAGGAGAGATCATCTTAATCTAAAGCAGTGATTCTCAACGTAAGCGTTAGCGCCCCCTTGGGGATGATGTTATGTTCCAGGGGGGCGGTAGAAGCTACGGGTATAACATAGGATCCTATGGGATAGATTGCGTTGGGGAGCGATGGAACAAAAAAGGTTTGGGAAACTATAATCTAAAGCAGTGTTTCTTAACCGCCGGGCCCTGACATCATTCATACCGGGCCTCGACTGATCAGCGGTTTCATTTCTCCTCATTCATTTTCCGTTGGTCTTGTGTTTGACCGGGCCTTCCACTCACAAAAATGAATGAAACCGGACCGCGGGCTTGCCAAGGTTGAGAACCACTGATCTAAAGCAACGTAGGTCTGGAATACAATTTAGGCACCATACTATACCCCTTTTCAGACCCTGCATGTGCAAATGTGGGGGGTGTGTTGCTTTTTCTCACTATAAGATTTTTTTTTTCTTTTATCTCACGGATTTAAGCCTTGATTTAAGGTATTGCGTAAGTTTTGGGTTGTGAATATGAACTTTGCTGCTTTCATCAGAGGGAAGCACTTGAAAAGTTTAACTTTCAGAGCGTTTTTAAAATATAGGGTGGACAAAAAGTTAGTAAAAACTTTAAAAATTCATAAAAACTGGAAGAATAACCGAAATAAAAACGGTTTGCAGGGTTAGCATCGATAGCTCACGGGAATTTTTTTGACAGGAAAAAACAGCCGATATGTGGCGCTGACGTACACAAATCAAAGAAAAGATACGCAAATAGCGAATAGAATGCCTCCAAATCCTTTATTACAGAAGTATGTGTTCCACATGACCCCAACACCACAGGGAATAACACATTGCAGGCGAGTCACAAATCCAGCAGGAGTCAGCAGGTCCATATGCACGGTTTACAACAGTGAAGTGGTAGTGGATTAGGAGCGTAAATTCTTATAACGGTCTCATTTGCATATTTCCACCGAATTCACTAGTACCAGCGCCACCTATCGGCTGTTTTGAGATTTCCCCTGTCCAAAAAATTCCCATGATCTAGCGATGCTAACCCTGCAAACCGTTTTTATTTCGGTTATTTTTCCGGTTTTTATTTTTTTTTCGAGTTTCTACGGGCTTTTTGCCCCCTCCCCCTGTACCTTCCAGGATATCATTTATTACATAAAAATTAGCAATAAAATTCTGGAAAAAATTCTATGTGAAGATGAATGTACCCTGCATCTTCTTAAATGAAAAAAAATTTGAATGAATTGAATTATTTCTTCACGTAAAAAAAATTAAAATTTGAAGAAAAAAAAGATTTTCTGACATTCATGTTTTTTTAATGTATTTTTTGACTATCAAAAATGCAACAACATCTTCAAAATTCCAAAAAGTGAATGCTCGAGTCTGAAATGGAATATAGATCCTAATCTATGTATAAAATTGATTGTGTGTGCGTGCGTGCGTGCGTGCATTCGCCAAATTTTGTATACGACCGATCGTCACCAAATTTTGCATATGGACCAAACAGGTCCCGGCTACTTTAGAAATTCGTCAGAGCTGGGCAAATTCCCGAAATTGGTAAAAAAAAAAAAAACAGTCGTGAAACAGCGGTTCGGAGGGTTCTGAGCCTCGACAATGGTTTTCAAAATGTTTACATTGGTTACCGTGCTTCCCTAACAATGCGTTTCAGACATGCATATGCCTTTACAATGGTTTGTCATTTCTTTAATGCTGCCAGTAATTGAAGAAACCCCGGGCCGGGTATTATATAGCTAGTATCAAATAAAACTCGTTTTAAAATTTTATTTCTGTATTTAGCTCCACAAACATTTAATTTACCATCAGAGTTCACGATTACATAATCTTCATATGTGTACCTTTTTTTTGTAAATTTAAAATCATAGTTATGAAATTGTTTTCGGTGATGATAATTAGATGATAATTGTTTTCGGTAGGCACAAGCCAGCTTAGCTCCAAAACATTTCGTACTAGTATTTAATTAAATGAATAAATTATATCTTTAAAACTTTAAAGAAGAATATCATGTGTTTTTTGCCCTCCAGTAGCGGGAAAAAAAACAGCTTTGTCCGGCACAAGATGGCGAATTTCAAATTTACTTTTAAGAAACTTCAGAACTGATGAGAGAAATAATTTCATAATTATTCAAAAAGAGATAATTTTAGAAAAAGTAGAGGGAAAAGTATTTTGCCGTCCATGATTAATATAACTCATAATTAATGAAAGAATATTTCCAGAATTATATTGAAGGAAATATTTGATAAAGAAAATAAACAAGAAATCTGAAACTCATTGGTTTAACATTATTTAACTAATGCCATAATCTACAATGATGCTGATCGATTTGAGAGAGATCACGTATAAAATCAGTGTAGAAATATTCCCATCAACGCTACCTGTTTCCTTCCCCCCCCCCCCTCACAATCCAAAAGCATTAATTTGGAAACGCAATAAATCGCTAATCTCTATCTTTCACAGAAACAGAAAATATAATAAATAAAAATAATATCTTTTCTTTCTGGTTACATTCCGAGAACCCTTTCGGTGCAAGGTCTCACGGAAAATCGTTTGTCGACTGAATTCATTTAAACCCATGGCCTTATTCGCATGCATCAATCAAATTCCGCTGTGACAACCCGCTCATTTGAGCTCGTGACCGGGCGTCCCCCCCCCCTCCCTCCTCTTCTCGTCTTCTTTAGAAACTGACCACCCCGCGAGCCGCTTCTTTACGGCCGTTTAAAAATAAAACCCCAAAACGCGACCGGTTACATAACACATTTCCCGCGATGCGTCCAGACAATTATTGAAAACGGGAACAATCGAGGGGGTAGAAGAGCTGCAAATTTATGCTAAGTGTGAGTATCACATTCAGTTGGGTGACGCAAATTATCATAAAGTGACCATTACAGTTGAATATCATTGGAAACGGAAGTAAGTACGCAAACGCTTGGTCACTGATTTAAATTATGAATTCAGGCACTTTAAAACGTTATTGAAACCTGATATAAATGGCTTTATATATATTCACCATTTTCTCTCTAATGCACATCATCTATACCATTATCCTATCCGTACAGCATCATTTGCATAAATGATTTTTTTTTTCCTTCTGAAGCTAACTGATTAAGAGGCAGTGTTAGCTACTGATTTTTCTATGTTGATGTTAAGTGTTCAAAGTTTAATGCGTTATTTCGCCGAATGGATCGTTACTAATTGGTCGAAAAATATAAATTGATTGATTGGTTGGTTAAAACTGATAATTAATTGAAGGGAAATATTTCGAATACACCTTATGCGGCACACAAACTCTGGTGTTTGTGTTATAGACAATTTATTACCAGTTGAAATTAAATCAGAAATTTTTTGTCTCTGGAGATTCGACCACTTTACGATCAAGGACGTAATATTACATCCAAATGCTTGTGGAATAAATTCAAACAAGCTCTCTCTGTTTTCTTTCCCCCTTTACTCATCATCGGAAGGATTTGTTGTAACCCTACAAAGTTGTTCTTTATACCTTTCTTTTATTTCTATGAAATTATTAGTGACTTTTTTTCCAACAGATTATGTGTGCTGCTGCTGTATATACATAAGAGCAAAAGAGAACAGGTTGGGTGATGTACATACTCTCTCTTTTATCTCTATCCTCTCTCTCTCTCTTATCTGTACTTATCTTTATGCTGTTTTCCTTTCATTTTTTTTTACCTCTACGTTGTTTTCCCCTTCAACTTATTCCCCTTTCTCTAGCGAAGCGGTTCTCAAACTTTTTTGACTCGCGGATCCCTTTCAAGCAAAAAAAATTCTATGGTGGAGCCCCGTATAGGACAGTTTTTTAACAATCAAAGTTACTGATTTATTGTTATATATACTATTTAAAATTTTTTATAATTTTTTTTTAATTTTATTGTTTTTTTTTATATTTTCCTCGAGCGGCCGCGGAGCCCTTGGAGAGTGCACAAGGAGTCCCAAGGGCTCCACGCAGCACCGGTTGAGAACCTCTGCTCTATCGTGCGGTTACGTTAGGACAAGGTTACCATATTCATTGCCTATTCGTCAAATACAGATCACGCCAGTCCTTTGTAAGCGAAAGGGTTAAAAAGAACGTCTACAGAGCTTCCGGGGATCAATAGGATGTGTTGCAGAACAATAATTAAATATAACTTATGCGTAATAAGTTATTTTTTAACTTCAACGTTATAATAACTTATTACGTTCAAAGTTAAAGGTTAAAATATAACTTCAACGTAATTTCCTCCTTTGATAGGTTTATTTGGTTCATTCGACTTCGAAATTCTGTAAAATCCGTATTATCCGAGCTAGATTCGGGTTCACACTATCTAGAACAATCAGGGTCCTACTGCAATTGGTCAATAGATAGTAATTGATTTGAACCTAAAATCCCAAGCATTCAAAACGCTTTTAAAACTGGCTTAAAGATTCTACTTATCGTCAAGTGTTTTGTCATTTGATAATAAATCTTTCAAACCAAATAGGTTATTCGAACCATTATTTTCCTCGATGTAAGTCATTTTCAATGACCAAAATGTGCTCTTCATCGTCATATCGAATATTTGCTGTCCGTGACGCATCATCATTATTACTATTTTATTTTTCCCGTCAAGATGGAATAAAAAAAGTTGTTTGCATAAAAGTTAAGAGGACGACCGGTCTTTTCCCTCTATATTATTATTATTATTCTAACTATCATTATTATTTTGGGAACAGCTATGAGAAAGAAAACACAAATCGAGAAAAGAGTGTTCAGCCTTTTTAGGAGAGTGGTGATCCGGGCCACTTCATTGGTTTGAAAACATACCGCGGGCCACTGGGGTGATCTGGAACAGCACCGCATGTTCCTTACTCGATGTGTAAAGGTGCCGCGGGTAACATAAGTGATGTGTAACTGTACCGAGGGCTGCTTAAATGCTCTGAAACTGCCGCGGGTCCCTTATACAGGGCCACCACGAAAAACTTTGTCAGGTGGGCAAGCACGCATTTCGACGACCCCGTGTGATGCAGAAGGAGCAGTTAAAGGGTGAATTTTCTGTACCACCCCCCTCTACCCCAGCGCCCAGGGCACCTGATTCCCTCCCCCTCCCTTAGTTGCGGTGCTGCACCTAAATAACCTGTAAATACTGTATGTATTAGGTCACTTAAGCGATCTATAAATGTATCGCCAGCTGATTGAGGGATCTAGAACTGCACCCTGAATAACTTGAGTGTTCTGGAACTGCAACACAGACTGTTTCACTGCTCTGTAAATGTGTCGTAGGTTAATCAAGTGATCTGTAAATATGCCGCGGGCAGAGCTGAGCCCGCAGTCTCACCGGGACGTTAAATTTTAGATGCCATAAAACGGGATAAAAATGATTTGATTACATTTTGACTTTAAAAAATGACTTCAATTTGCATTTTGACTTAACAAAGCAATATCTTAAAATATTGTCCAAGACTTAAAATTCAGGCATGTAAGATCTAAAATTCAGAGTTTTGACAGAACCTATTTTAGAGGCCCGCGAAGCTGTTTTTCCACCGGACCGCAAAATACTTAAGCTCGACCCTGGCCGTGGGTCACTCAAGTGATATCTGAATGTGCCGCTGGCCACTCATGCGATCCGTAAATATGTGCTTTTCCTTTATGTGGCCTGGAAATTTGCCGCGACCCACTTAAGTGATGATGTTAAGCGAGTCACTCGAGTCATCTATAAATGTGCCGCGTAGTTCATCTTTTACAAGATTCAGTTTGAGGTCACGGACCCCACATCAGATGAATCCGACGGGCCACATTTCCAGCCCGTGGAACATGAATATAAACCAAACAAGTCATTCGAACCATTATTTTTCTAGACTAAACTCACTCCAATAACCAAAAAAAACGTGCTCTTCATTGTCATATCGAATATTTTCTGTCCGCGCCGCGTCGTCATCATCATTACTATTTTATTTTCCACGTCAAAGATGGAAGAGAAAAACGGTTTTTGCATAAAGGTTAAGAGGACGACCGGCCTCTTTTTTTTTTTTCCTTTCCTACATTATTATTACTATTTCTATTATAACCATCATTATATTATGGGAACGGCTGTGAGAACGGAACCAAAAATCGAGAAGAAAAAAAAAAATAAATAACTTGAACTCCCCTCATTCCATTCGTAATTAAATTTTCCCAGCTTGAGTCGAAAATGAAAAAAAAAAAATAAACTGTCTGTGTGTCCAACAACAAGTAAGTATTCTGTTCTACCTGCTAGACATTGACCCACAGTTAAGACATGTGTATACAGGGTTATATGTCACAACCCCTTTTTTTGGAAGGTCGGTGCTCTACCGGTTGTTTGAACCGGTGGGTTTTTTTTGTTTTGGTTGTTATTTTATTCTAGAAAATCTCGCCTCAAGGAATCTACAGACTCGTATCGAACATTTCCGGGATTTAAAGCTTTTTTTTTTTTTTTTTTTTTTCACTTATGGCTGACCATCAAGAGGTGGTGGCAGTAGGGCTGTATTTTGTTCGATAGGTTTAGCCCTAAGGGTACTTTTTGTTCCCGTTAGGACTAAAAATGTCTTCCCCGACCAATAAGACGGTTTTTTTTTTTAGCATGCGTGACTTATGACCATGCGTTTTACTGAGGTAGCCAATATATAATAGAAGAAATATTATTATTTTTACCTCCTCTCTATGGAGTCTATAAAGTATGGACTGGTATTGATGATGAGATGAGAGAAAAGGAGAGAAACGCTCTTTGAAATATATTCATCATATAATGAATCAGGTTCGACTTGAATAGGCTCGTTTTTAGTTTGAACGTTTTATTGGTTGTGACTTCGGCAAGTTCAGTGACTGGTCAATCTTTTTTTTTTTTCTTTCTTTCTTATCTTTATTTATTTATTATTTTATACATCCTATTTATCTTCTTGTCATCCATCTTCTATCTCTGGTAACACGTGGACATTGGTGTAAGAAACCAAAGTCCGGACACGTACGGGTTTTAGTCGTTAAAAAGTTCGTGACATACATAACACTAGTTTTAGATTTTTTTTTTCAGGATGGGTCTGTATTTTCAATATGGTTTGGTCCAGTGGTGGTGGTTACTACCATAGTACAGTAGGACCTCCCGTAACGGTCACCTCCGAACAACGGTAACCTCTGAACGACGGTCATATCTTCTTGAAACAGAACGCATCCCATTGGATTAACATAAAAGTTAACCGAGTTAACATGAAGTTAACCTCCGAACAAAGATTTCCGAATAACGACCACTTTTGGGAATTAAAATGAAAGAAAAATGATGCATTTTTTTATCACTTAGAAAAATAGCCCTGAAGATTTGTATGAAGGATTTCTCCTTCATTGATCATTTTTGTCGCACCACGGTCATTTCTTGCACACGAGGGCTAATTAGACCGGGACCTACAATTTATTGTCGATTCGAAACGGCAACTTTTTTTTTTATACCCACCGAGAAGTTGGTGCTCTAACCGCTCGATGCGAGACTCCCTGTGGTAGCAATATTTTTCTGTGGTCATGTCGGCGTTTCTGTTGTACCCCTGTATCAGGAAAGTTTTCTGACAAGGACGAACAGGGTATCGGACTCGCGAAAGCTCTAAACATCCTTTGGTACTTTAGGCGAGTATCTTACCGATCTTGGCTACCACGCCCTTTCCTTCTTTGAGCCCTTCGAACATAAAAAAAAATAACTCTCTATGCTCTCTTTCCTACGTCAGTGATTTTCAAAAAGTGGTCCGTGGAGCTCCTCAAGTGAATGCTAGCGAATGTGGTAGACGCGCTTTAAAAAAAAAACAAAGCTGAAATTAGGGTTGGCAAATGGCTCTATATGTTATAGACGGGAGAGTCATTGTCTTCCATGCTGTTTGATCAAGGGTGACCGGGTAAGCATTAGTTCAAAACGGAGGTTTTAACAACTGGCTGTTGTGAAGATGGATTTTTGTAAAGAGGGAGAAAATTCAACTGCCTTTGTGGGGAATCGAACCCACGTCCTTTCACTTTACGGCTGAACGCCCTCGACCACTAAACTACAAATGCAACGAACCTCTGAATCTTTCCATCGAAGCTCGTATACACTGAACGGGACCGTACATGAACGGCCGGACCTCACTCATGCCAAGCTCACAACTGCTGACGCTGCCACCAGATGGGGACTTATGCGTGGATGACGTCACTCTCCGCTACCGTACGAAGGTTTTAACAAATGGCTATTGCGGAGATGAATTTTTGGAAATAGAAAATTCAAATAGGGCCGCATATTCCCCGACGTGGTTTAAACTGTAGTCACAATTTCTGGATAAAAGAGATCATCATAGATTGGTTAAAAACCTGAATTTAACCAATCCGTGCCGATCGCTTATCAAAAAATTTTGACTATAGTTTAAACCATGTCGGTGAATACGACCCTAAACTGACCAGCGGCACATCCCCAGATCACTTACTTGACCCGAGGCATATTTATAATGTGGGGCCCGTCAATCCTTTCACAGCTTAAGTCGTAAGAAAATATTCGCGTCTCTTATGTAATAGATAAGTAACCTCAAAATACAGGGTATGCACAAATGAATGACGCGATTTTTAAAAAATCATTTTCAAAACTATTGCGCTAATATAATGAAATACTGATTCATAAAAATAAAGAAAAACATTCAAAGTTTTCCAACATTCGATCAATAGATGGCGGCACTAAAAACGCTGAGTGACAACCATTCTTACAAATAAAAAAAAGTTACAAATTTCTAAATACAGGCTGCACAGAAAGCAGCACACACACACACAAACCACCCTAATACACAAAAACTTTTTCCTCTCATTGTCACCATTTTTAATTTCAGACAGCGCGTTCTACGTGCTGCCATCTATTGAGCGATTTTGAAAAAAACCCAATAATTTTCTTTATTTTTATGTATCACAGAATAAAAAAATTATGTAAAAAAAGTTTTGAAAATATATATTTTCAAAATCGTGTCCTTCATTTGTGCAAACCCTCTGCAGTCAGGGCTCGTTATAACGACCATTTCATTACAACAAACGGTGCGATAAGTCCCATGTTAGTTTTCAATCCAATGTTCCACCTCGACTCTACCACGCCCTTAGCTTTTGTTGTGCTGCTATATGTGGTAAGAGATGGTGCTACTTGCAGAAGTTATAAAGATAGCGTTGTACGTACTGTTTATTGTTATTGTATTATTTGGGATTTTTAGCAATGACTGGAGTATGCCGTTTTGCTATGTGTAGGTTTTCGAAACCATATTTACAGAGGAATATTGACTTGTTAGAAGAGATGCACACAAGGCTTGAGCTATGAAGAAAGACTTGATTTCTTGAATATGTTTTACATTGGAGGAACGCAGTTGTTGTAGGGATATGATCGAAGCGTTTCAAATTTTCATCGAGATGGATAAAATATATCATAAGATATTGAAACACCGTCAATCAACTGTTTCGACAAGGGGACACCAGTATCGTTTAGTGAGGGACAATTCGAGGTTACAGTGTCGCAGGGAGTTTTTCCTCTAATAGGGTTGTGAATAAATGGGATCGTTTGCCTCCAAGTGACGTGAATTACAACACAATAGGCAAGTTTAAAAAGAAGTACGATGTAAGCATAGTGGGATAAATCGAGAAGCTATCCTTACTTAGACGAGACTAATTAAGATTAGTTTTTCTTTCGTAATACGTAATGCTTTTATATTGGGTTGCAGTATTTTGGTTGGGTTTGACATTGATATGTTCCATCATCCTTCATTAAGAGAAGATTTGCATACTATGCGCTATACTAGTGTGAGCTACTCCTAGAATTTGTAAAAGAAAAATTAATATTAATATTTTTTACTTTTTAAACCATTAACTGTTATTACACATCCGTACTAAGACTTTAACTAAATAATAATAAAATATTTGGAATTTATTTTTAATAATGCATCCTCTTTGTAGGAAATTTGTGTAGTAGAAAGAGGTTTTATTGTTAAAACTTACGCTATATATATGGTGAAAGATGGCGCTTCTACATAATTTATAAATATCTCATTGTTAGGGATACGTAAATTTCGTATTTACGAAATAACCGCGAGAAATGCGAAATTTGCCAACTTTGACGAGTAAATGCTGAAATTTGATTTTTTTTACTACTTTTTCGTGAAATCTAGGTAATTTACACTTTTTGAAGTGGAAAAGTAATTTTGCTCAGTACTTGTGAGCGTGCTTGAAAGGGAAACCACAAACACTTTCCCCTTTGACGTTGTGTGATAAATACAGTCGAGTTCGGTTATAACATAGCCCCTAGGTGATTCGAGAAATGGAGGTATTGAAACTAGATTACGTAGTAATGACATATATATGCATTATTGAGATTGTCGTGGAAAAAATAAGATTATGCCTCACAGAATTGAAATGTAATATAGCATGAATATAGTTTTTGATTGGTATGTGAAAATTTTGGAAATTTATTTAGAAAACGAGATGAAATATACAACAACATGCAGATATTTTTTGAAATGTTAGTGATTTTTTTGAGTTTATGCTAATAGTTTTTCCCCTTTGAAGTTGACAGTATTGTACATTTAAAAAAATTCAGAAAAAATAATCCCACTGATGTTCATGAATTCACCAATTAATAATACACTTGAATTAGCCACCAGTCTCAACTTGAATTGAGACCACCAATAAAAATATCACAAAGTTATAAAAACAAGTAAAAATTCCATAATTCCGAAAAGCATAGACGATACAGCTCTGCATAGGAAGACAGGATTTTAAATATCAAAAATTTTATTGCCAAAATAGCTACATTTATTATCGACAGGTGACACTAAAGTTTGTCAATTATAATATTCAGTGCTATCTATCTGTTGATTAGGAAGTGTAACTATTCCATCATGTATTTCCGCGTTTATTGAAAAAATTTAGGTCTCAGATATCACCCGTATACAAGGAATGCTGTCCATAAAAGGCGGTTTTTGACGATTAAAAAGTGTTCGTTAAAACGAGATTTTCGCTATAACGGTATTCGTTGATTCGACTGTAATAGAGATAAAAATGTATAGACGTGAATGGGAGAAATTTTAAGGATTTCGCAACCGTATTTTTTTATCCACCGGTTATGTTATAAGTGTACCCGACTGTATACGCAACTTTTTTGAATTTCGGAAAATTATGCTATAAAAAGCATTTGAAAAATAAGGTTTTAATAAATTTTTTTTGCGAAATAAATGCGAAATTTCTGATTAGAAAAAAATTTTTTTTGCGAAATTTACGTAACCCTACTCATTGTATATTAACCCTCGAGTTTGCGGGTTGATTTTGCGAGAGCCATGCATGGGATGACCTAGAGAGCAAGGGACTTGGTCAGTGACCAAGAAAAAATGCATTTGAGTGATCAAAAGAGTGACTAAAAGATAGGGACGGGAGGGGCACTGGCTACAGCCCAGAGCGGCCAATTCGAAATGAGTGGTTAAGATAATATATAAGGCTAGAATAAGAGAAAGGCGAAACAATTTGCGTACATATATAGCCCTCACAGGCGGCTAAACCATAAATCCGCCTCTGGCTGGAAAGGGAATTCGCATTTATCCATAGAATACTTGATGTCATAGCATGCGTCCTGTAAAGCATACATGCTCAACATATGTGACCCTCGGAGTAATCTGATGTCGTTCGTGACCTCAAACTCCCGAGCCCTCTCAGCAGCACATAACCAGATCACTTAAGTGACCTGGGGAACATTGTCAGGCGTTGGATAGGCCACGTTCAACTGTCCATAAGATCATACGGAATAAAAACAACGTACAAACTTTCACTTGTGCGTTGTGGTGGACGTATTCCGTTGAAACTTGGTAAATACGTTATTTGGACCACAAGGAAAAAGGTAACTGTGGTAAAAAAAATCGCCACATTTTCGTCTGGCGGTTCAAAAATTTGAATTTTTTTTTAAATTGAATCTTTCTCTCTCTTCCCCCCCCCCCCCCCCTGGTCCAGAAATGCTATAAACCAAGTTTCATCAAAATATCTCCACCAGAATGGGCGCTATATACTTCTGAGTAGTGTAAGTTTATTTTTAACCACCCTGTATTTGAGACATGTAAAATTTTGTACCGCCGTAGGATAGCACACATACACAATCAAACATATGTGATAAAAATTTGAATGAAATGAATAAACAATATTTTTAATAACATTTCTACGTGAGAACGTTTTTCACCACGTTAAAAGGTAGGAGATTTCTTAAATCCCGGAAACGTACTCATTAAAACTAAATATGTATAATAAAATCCACACATTTGGAATTCTTCTTTTGAACTACGGTCAGTTATGTCAAACAGCCGGTACATCGCTACCACAATGGCGTAGAGTCATCAATCGGTATTCGCGTCAACGAAAGACACTAGAAAGAAGGGTAAACGAACCATAGACCCTTTTCATTACCACAATACTGCCTAATATATTGTCCTTTTTCATCTCTCTACAAACAGAAGAGAGAGAGAGAGAGATGTGGGAAAATAAAGAAGGAACACACATACGTGAAAAACCAGAATTACATACGATAACGTTCATGGATATATACGAGACAAAAAGTGGTATTTAGCACCTTCTACGGCGTGAAATTAAAAATAAAATAATGGAGGAGGAGGAGGAAAAGGTATATATGTATAGGAAACAGTGTATCTTTTTCTTATTGTGGTAGTTAACAAGGAGCTTAAGTTCAAAAAAGCACGTTTTTCACCTTCTTTTTCCCCAAAATCTGTGCAAGAAGTGAAAGAGTGGGGAGGATTGTTTCAAAATACGCGACTTTATTCCGTGAAAAGAAGACAGAGAATGTGTGTAAGAACCTTGAAATAACATCATATATCTCAGGTTGGAAAAACACATCTTTTTCTTTTAAATATATATGTTATTCAAACAAAAGAAGCGCGAAAAAATATTTCTTCCGGATTAAAAGAGCGGCCATAAATTTGATTTTAGTTCGTCATGGCTGTCAACCTGATTGGCTCTGACAAAAAAATAATAATAACAATGAAAAAAGATAAAAATACCTGCCCTTTTCTTTTCTATTTTTCACCTTATGTAAGAAAAGGATGTTTTCAGACTCGAAAACGATGTTCTAGTTGCAATGTTGCAACAATACATTGCTGATACTAGGCTTACCATAATTTTTTGAGCTCAATCCGGGACAATGTTCCGATTACGATCGTGTTCGCTCGTATGTAGTTTTAACTTTCTCAAATGAATAGACTTACAAAAAAAAGATCATTTCATCATTTTTGTCGCATCACGGTCATTTTCTGCACACGAGGGCTAATTAGACCGGGACCTACAATTTATTGCCGATTCTGAACTGCAGGATTGTTTTTTAAACTCATCGAGAGGTTGGTGCGGTAACCTCTCGATGGGGTACTCACTGCGGTAGCAATTTCTTCTGCTGTCATGTCATCGTTTCTGTTGTACCCCTGTGTAAGGAAAGCTTTCTGACAAGGACAAACCGGGTATCGAACTCGCGACACCTCTAAAAACATCCTTTGGTATTTTAGGCGAATATCTTATGGAACTGGGCTGCAATATTTTATTTTGCAGTTTTTCCATTCTCCCACTCATTCCCTGATTTTCTTGTAATTCACTCGCTCACTCTCTTGGACCACTTTCTCTTTCTCACTTCCTTTGCTCACTCTTTCATTCACTCGCCGACTCTCTCGGTGATTCACTCACTCGCTAACTCTCTCGGTGATTCACTCACTCGCTCACCATCTCTCGGTGATTCACTCAGTCGCTCACCATCTCTCGGTGATTCACTCACTCGCTCACCATCTCTCGGTGATTCACTCAGTCGCTCACCATCTCTCGGTGATTCACTCACTCGCTCACCATCTCTCGATAACCCGCTCTCTCACTCGGTCATTCGTTGATTGCGCCACTCACTAAGGAATGCACTTCATGACGAGCTGCTGTCGGTGAATTTTTCCCTTCGGAAATATTTGTTGGTGAATTTTACATTGCAGTGAATTTTTCTGTCATCGAATTTTCAGGACACGCCTATTTATTGAATATTGGATTTAATACTGTATAGGTGCTACAATCTGCTTTTTTTTAGAGTGTTATGGGATGTTGTTTGATGCCCATTTGTCCGTTCTGGCAAATCTCTAGCATGCAAGCTCTCCATTGTTTCGTTGGGAGAACCTGTACAAAAATATCCCATTTACGACTGCGAGTTAAGGACAACAATAACAACACAAATGAGGACCCATCGGAAGCTAGTGTCCTTACAAGACGGTCATATATCGTCACTGTCGATAGCGTCTAAAAATAATGTTTCCGTTCCATTGATTATAAGGAGTTAATTAAAAACCAAAACTCGCGATAACGCGCTGGAGAAAAAGTCAAAGACTTTTAAGGTAAAACAGGGACTTCATTCATACCCATGGGCAAGAAAAATAAATATGGAATTGTGTTTATTTTCTTATCAGTGTTTATATCATATGCCGCGGCATTTTTCAATACTTGCATCTGCCAAATATATTTATATACACTCTCTCATATTTATGCACAACCCCCAAAATGCAAAAAAGCCGCACCCTGGGTGTGGGCCTGAAGGGCGTTATTCGCACACTGGCCGCTCCTTCGAAAATAAGAAGAAGGCTTCTCTTGCTTGCCCGCTACACGACAAAAAATAATTTTTTTTTTTTACCGAATATCATTTCAGATTATTTAATGTCAGAATTTCATTCATAGACGCCTCGCAAAAGTCGAATAAATAAATAATCAAAAACTAATAATATATGAATACAAAAATTGATTATTATATCCCGTGTAATGTTGATGTACGACTGTAAATTTTCACATTTATTATTTATTGTTATTTTATATACCTCTTTTTCTTCTTTCATAATCAATTTTCTTACATTAACCTTAGGTCTGTATCGAAAAACAATTAAATTTATATATTTTTTTAAAAATCAAAATATATCAAGTGTTAATTAATAACTGAGCCTGTCCGCTCTAAGAATAACGTATTAAAGGGTTGTCGAACTGTGAGGCGAGTATCCTTTGTAGGTATCAAATTTAATAGGGAATTTAAACTACCGAATTTTTTATGGAGTTAGTGGACGCAAATTTCCCAAAAAATACATTTTCGAATTTTTCAATTTTCAAATACTATAAAATTTTCTTTGTCTGTGTTCAAGTTTTTGTTCTAGCTATATATACTAGAAATATTTTAAAAATATTTTAGTATAAACTGCTGGCAGGCATTATATATGCTAATGTTTTCCACTAAAATGTTTTTTTCTCAAAACTGAGTTTTTCGTTAGAGATACGGAACATTTTTTTCGGACCCCACTAATTTAAATGTATTGAAACTTTGTGTGTCTCTCAACACTACGGTGTTACATACTTTAATATGAGGATATATGTTGAAATTACTTTTAAAAATTTATGATGCAAAATGTGGGTAAATTTAGGTGATTTTTAGAAAAAAATTACATGTTGTCAAAGTTAAAATTCGAGAAAAAAATAACCAACAATTAGAATATTAAAAGCTCGCGTTAAATTGTATAAAAATATCCATAGTATTTCAGAAAAAATTTGAGAGCCTAAAGTGAGAATAAAAATTTTTTTTAATGTTCTTCAAAAGATTTTTCCTATAGGAAAGCATGGGGATGCCAAGATCGCGCACCAACCCCCTTAAAACAACGCATCAATAACGGGATGAGGTTTTTTTTATCATTGTTAGGATCGAGATCGGTATGTGTGCTCTGGAAAAGTACTCGCAGTTTCCTGAATCTCTTAGAAGCAAATTTGCAGTTTTTGGAGCTCCGTAAAGGTGCGTCGCAGATTTATAGGCGCGTAACAAATTTTTGGACCTTAGAGAAGACGTGTCTCTCAGAGGAAGTGCGTTGTTGATTTTTAGACCTCACGAAAGAGTCGTCGTAGATGTATGTTGCTCAGACAGCCGTTGCAAATTTTTGGACCTCAGGGAAGGCCGGTCGCGAAGTCAATAGAAAGTGGATTGCTGTCTATGTGACCTCGGGAGAGGAATCTCGTTGCATAACTTTGGAACTCAGCGAAGGCACGTTACAGATTTTGGAATCTTGGGAAACGTGTTGCAGATTTTTGGAACTCATAGGAAGCATTTGGTGCGTATATGGCTGAGTAGTAGTAGCAGTAGGTTATTGAGGCTCAGATGAGAAGCACGTTGCAAGTTTTTGAAGCACCAGAAAAGTACGTTACAGATTTTTGGATCTCGAGGAAAGCACGTTTGAAATTTTTGTAGTTCAGTGAGTGAAGGTGCATTGGAGATTTCCGGAGTTAACGGAAGGCAATCGCTGATTCACAAATTCAGAAAAATCTTTAAAGCTCGGTAAAGTGACTGGAGCACAAAGTTTGAAAACACTTAATCGATAGAATATGAGATACCATATTTTAAATTTGATATGCATTTACTTCGCTTTATTTCAGGAGCAGTACACAACTCCCGGTCTACCGCCATAGGTGTAATTTGGTAAGAATGTAATTTGGTTAAAAAATTATAAATAATGTTAAAAGAATAGCATTAATTATAACTTAATTACGTCCTAACAGGCTGATGAAGTTACATTCTGTCACTGCCCTGTTGAGTGACACTTTCTGCTTTCTATTTCTCCTCCAGCCTACTTAAGCTTTCTTTTCCCCCTAGATTAATAACCCAATATGGGTAATATTAAACTCTAAGTAGTTTAAAAATAAAACATATACAACCATGGCGAAAATCGCACTACTAGTCCAGGATGGCTAAGAAATGACTCAGGGGTATGCACTGATTGCCAATTTCAGTCGGAACCCACAGGCCACTATGTCATATTTAGGATTTAGGATTAAAAGGTGAACTCTAATTGTCTCTACATGGCAGAAATTTTAGTGATGGAGGATTTTATTCGTCATCCTATTAAGCGGGGCCAACTGTATTTCGAAATAGTTTTTACTGTTGATTGCTTTTCGAAATTTCTCAAAGGGGCGCTTCACGAAAAATCGGCACAAAACTTAACTTAGCACAGCCATGCCATTATCAAGATCAGACACCTTATGTAGTACGAAATTATATAATATGATTAATATATATATATATATCATGGATTCATTTTGATGATTATCGTATCGATGACATATCAATGATTCGTTCCGCCTCTGGTCACGTCATCATCTTCCGGATGATAACATTCTTCTCCCGGACGCGAAACCTTCCTTCTCTGGCCATTGGTATGTTCTTCCCACAATGATCCTCGCTGAACTTTGTGTGGGCAGAGTGTGATGTATTGACAGAAAATCTTTTGACACACCGACTGGTGACTTTGGAAAAGATCAACGTACCTTGCGGGCTGGAGAGGAAACTGTTTGAAGAGGAACGACCATGAATAATACATGAGCAAGCTACTAGTCATTCAAAAGAGTTAAATCTCGCTAAGACACAACGATAGATGTTATAGAATGTTATATTTTAGTGCATCATATAACTTCTACAAAAGGTGCCATTATTCGAATGAGATACTTGAAAATAAACGGCAGACATGACAGCTAAAAATCTCTTTGAGATAAATGACTTGATTATATTTAACAGATAGTAATTTCAGTAAAAAAAAATTAGTAAATCGGAAAAACTAAAAAAAAATCTCAGTAAATAATTTTATTAAAAATTTCAAGAAAAAATTTACGCAACTTATTTCAGATTTTCGTAAAAATCTAAGAGGATTTTTTTTGTTTTTTTTTTTGTTGCAACTATGGCTCTCCAAAATCAGGCTACAGTAAATAAACAAATGATAACAATGGCAGTAAAAACGTCCGATAACGCCAGCAAATACGGTAATTATACACAGCCGAGGAATTTTCACTGAGCGATGAGCTTTCCATGAACTCCAAAAATCTGCAACGGGCCTTCGAATGACGTAAATTCCTTGAACCTCAAAAATCTGCAACGTGCCTCCTCTGAGTGACGTGTCTTACCTTAATCCAGTGGTTCTCGACCTGGAGCCATACATATATACCTTGTGGTCTTGGGGATATTTTCTAGAGGGGGAACACGGGTGGAAATCAGATGAAAGGGGAGCCATGGCAAGTGATGAAAGAGACCCCCACAGAGTACTGCGAAAAAATAAAGATTTAAAGTGAAATATAGTGTTGTGGGGGGGGGGGGATGTGACTTTAGGAATCTATATAGCAGAACTGTCCATAGAACCAGGGCAATCATAACCCATGGGGCCCATGTAGGGAATGGGCTGTTGCATCATATCCATAGGGAGTCTACATGATGGGATTTTTGTTCATTATTACATTTAATTTCGTCTAAATTCAATCCAGCAGATAGTAAAAGTCTCACTCCTGGATGGTGGTAGGGGACCGTGGATAATATGGGGCCATGAGAAGAAAATATGGTCCAAACCGGGCCGTGAACTAAAACAGGTTGAGAAATCGTGCCCTAAGCTACAAAAATCTGCAACAGGCCTTCTCTGAGTGACGTGTCTTCCCTAAACTGAAAAAATCTGCAACGTGCCTCCTCTGAGTGGAGTGTCTTCTCTGAACTCGAGACGGATACTTAGGCCACTATGTGTAAATAAATGCATTTCAGGTCGACTGATTCACTATAAATAGGCAATCCGTTAAATGTACCCAGGAGTTCCCTGGACCTTTGTCTGAAATGTTACATTGTAGGGTATTGGAGCTCTAATGCCAGATGGACGGTGATTGCAGCCGTGGTAACATATATTTTTTGTTCAGTAATAATTTATACAGTGGTATCAAAATGGTCCTCTCCTGATTGGCAAAGTGTTGCCTCATCCGATTTTATAGCCATATTTTATACTATTACTACCTGGAATGAACGGCTTTTGTCTTATTTGGTGACGAATCTTCGAGAACAAAACTGTAATTATTACTGGTGATAGCTGAATTATTGCTGAGTCATTGTCCAGGTTCACTGATATTTCTGAAAGCCACTTTCAATAGTTATGGTCATGAACTCATTCCTGTAAATCATGTGCATCAATGCACGTTGTCTTCAATCGGGAGTAAAAGATCTTCCTGAACGGTAATACGACATTTCATGAAACCCTGCAATTTTTTTGAAAATTATAGGAAGAAATACAAAAAAAACCGCGTCTAGTCTCCCACGATTCCCCAGAATTGAACTCAATCGAGCATCGTTCGGTGACCATGTCAATAATTGTGGTCTGTCTATAGATTTTCTTCGAAGTACACGAGTTAAGCAAGCAATTGATAATTCCACATTGTAACGGTATGATTATGATGATCTGGAGAGAAACTGCTATTGGCACCCATCAACCTTCATGTCTTCACTAAAGGTTCAGAAACGGTAGTGCATGATGACATCCTTGCACCATATGCTCGCGCCATTTCTTTCTGTCACTGGACCTGATGCTAGTCTTTGGACGATAATGCAAAAGTTAACACAGTTTGTGTTGTCGAGCCTTACGTTCAGTCTGAAACGCCGACTCGTATGGAATAGCCACTCATTTCTTTTGACTTGAACCTAATAGAGAAGATACAGACTGCTACCTATCATTGAAGTTGATTTCGGAAGAGGTTATACGAATATATACATATCGGTTCAAATTAATGATGTAAATACAGGTGGCCAAAAGCACTGAAATTCTCGGTGATTGCCAAAGGCATTGAGAGACCCGATAGATGCTAAACCAATCGAGAATCCATATTGTGTCAAACGATAATTGCAATGGGTGCCAAAAAACATTGTGAGTCCTCATGGTTGTTTAACGCAGTGAGAATGACGATGATTCCCAAAAGGCATAGAGGGTCTCGATGGTGGCTAAACGCAATGCGAATTCCGATGGTGGCTAAAAGGATTGAGAGTCGCCGTGTCGTCGAACGCAGTGGAGATCCCGATGGTTACCAAACACTTTGAGAATTCCAATGAATGACAAACCCATTAAGAATCCCGATGGTTACAATCAAATTGATTAGGGCTGGTCCGATTAATCGATTAATTGCAGAATATGACAGCCATGTTCAGCATATCATTCCCTCTTATATCAGAGACATGAATGAGCAAATTCTCATTTTTGGGTTTATCAGCTGATGGGATCACTTATTTTGCTATCTCTGTTTTTCCAGAAATGCGAATGTGCTTCCCCCTATTGAAACACATTTTAAAAAACATTTTCGAACAAATTCCATAGAGTAACATGGGTAGAGTAAACACATTCAAAAGTCGTTTTTTTTCCAAGTTTTAGAAATTTGCACATTCATGTTTCTGGCAAAGGGGAATGATATTAAATAGCTTTAAGCGGGCGGCCTTTATTTCTTAATCTATTTCTGTATTTGTTTAAATGCATTCAATGGATAGAAGCGTGAAATGAATAGAATATACAGCATCCAATTTTAATATAGCTTTAATTAATATTACATAGTTACAAACACTATGTGTTTGCTATGAAGGAATATCATTTGAAAATATTCGATTAAAATTCGAGTAATCGATTAAAATATTTTGATTAACCAGTTAAAAATTTTAATCCATTCCCAGCCCTAAAATACATGCGTCCCAAATTTAAAATATATAAATGATTGAATTAATATTTATTTTGATGATACAGTCGAATCCCGTTATAACGAACACCAAGAGACCGAATAAATCAGTTCGTTAAAATGAAATTTCGTTATAAAGGAATTCCAGGTGCATGCATTGTTCCTATGTAAACTTATCTAGGGGATTAGAAAAGTGTTCGTTAAAACGAGATTTTTTTCGGTATAATGGTATTTCTACTAGAGCAGCGGTTCTCAACCGGTGCTCCGTGTGCACTTCCCAGGGGCTCCGCGGTGACTCGGGGAAAATAAAATAACTCAGTAAATTTGATAGATAAATAAAAAAAGAGGTATACAAGGGGTCCGCGCAGTAAAAATTATATACAAACAGGACTCCGCGAGTCAAAAAAGGTTGAGAACTGCTCTACTAGAACATTGCTTTCACTATGTTCACTATGTTAAAAGGTAGGAAACGCTTTTGTAAATTTTAATGTATATAGTATAGTAACTTTAGAATATATACATTGTGTGTAAGAGAAACAGCATTTCTTATTACAATTTTTTTCGAGAACTGGTGTTTTTCGAAAAAATACTGGTTTTAATTAATCAATATTTAATGTATTTGTATGCAAAATTGCAGCCCGACTTACGCGCTAAAAGTTGGCCCCACCACATTAAAAAAATCCCAGAAATTTTATGTTCATATATAATGAAATTTTTCGTATATTCTTCTTCTGGATAGAAATTTCGAAGTAAAATGAAATCCACGAAGTGCAAGATGATACTTATAAAGTTAAAAAAGAAAAAAAATCAGGGGGTTCTGTGGGGAATATAAAAGATTGTACATAAATATTCGGAGAGATACGGGGGCTCCCCATTGGAAAATTCTCCAAAAAAAAAAGAAAATTGGAAAGAAAAACCATATGCCCATCTCCTTTTGCTAACGATTCGACTCTCCATTTCGATCCATCTCCCTGTGTAGTTAGTTATAATAGGGGAACACTATACTTTTTTAAAAAAAAAATGAGTATACCATACTTAGTACACCAGTACACCATACTAAACCCCCGATATAGTTAAGACAACTGAAGACGACGATCTCGATCTCGATCACGGCTGCCCGCGAAGACACACACTGAGGTTAATATGCATCCAGCTGCTAAAAAAAACCCTCCTCTCCTTCATGTTATTTTTTCTGTACTACATTCTCTCTCTCTCCCCACATGCGTACAGTTCGTACGTCTTTTTGTGTATATGTGTGTGTTGTAGGGAGGTTTTTCGGGTATAACTTGATAGAGGCATGTGCAAGCCATCACGATGCATATACCCATGTAACAAGGGGGGAATAACGTAACATTTCTCTAAGGCAGCTGTTACAGAAGAAAGTAATAATAATGATACTCTCGTACGTAACTGAATGGTTCCTATAACCAATGCATGCGGGTATGCGCTGCATACATTGTTATAGTATATACGTATTTTTTAGATAAATATCGATAGGGATAGGATTCAGGTATTTTTTAACGCGGTAAATTTTATATATTCTTCAGTGTCCGATGCCTTTCAATTTTAGTGTGGAATTATTAGCCACTGTGTGGTCGTGCTGGGCTCTCATTGTGGTGATCCAGGTTCGAAACCCTGTGATGACGCACGGTGGTGGTGGTCGGCTGAAGTTGGTTTTCTGTGGTTTTCCAATTTCGAGTCGTGAATGCGAGTCGGTTTACTTTTTTAAAAAAGTTCCCCCGCAGAGACAACACCATCTGTAGCAGATGGCCTCCGCGCGAAACTCGTGACGTCACTGAAGAAGGTCATCTCACCCATAGCTATTGGTTATACTACAAAAAATGGGTAAAGATGGCGCATAGGTGATGACGACATTCTTCAATGACGTCATGAGCTTCGTGCGGAGGCCATCTGCTATAGATGGTGTTGCCGCTGTGCGGTCGTGTGGGCATCGTGCTGGACTCTCGTCCCGAGGATCCAGGTTCGAACCCCGTTGACGTCACAGTGGTGGTCGGCTGAAGTTGTTTTTTTGCGGTTTTCCAGCTTCAAGGCACGAATGTGAGCCGATCTCCCATTTGAAAAAGTCTCTCCGCAGAGAGCAGGCAGGCCTACAACATGATACTCACAAAACATGAAAATTCAAACATTTCCATCCTTACTTCAGAAAATGGAAGCCAGATGGCAGCATGAACACGAAACAAGCTCAACTCAACAACATAAATACGTTAGGGCCAAGCATACACTCAAAACACGCATTCCGGCATGTGCCGATTCGTTAGAAATTCCGAAAAGGAATGTGTACGAGGTACATGTGTTCGGTTAAGTGGTATAGATGGTGTTGGCAGAGAGCAGGCAGACCTACATCACGATACTGACGTAACACGAAAATTCAAGCATTTATACCATCTTTAATTTATAAATATGGAATTTTTCTTCGTAAAAGCTTCGATGGCAGTACCAGCGGAGAACACGAGCGTCCAAGTGTCGTGGTGGTAAGATGCTAGCCTACCACCGCGAAGATTGCCGTCAGGTTCCAGGTGCCTTCATTGCCCCAGATGGTGCCTTCATTCCTAACCCAACTCATTAACGGCAGCGAATTGCAGAATAGTGATATGGCCGGAGCTGATGTGTGATCTAGCAGCAAGAACACGAAACAAGCACAATTCTGACAACATAAATGCGTTAGGGCCACGCGCACACTCAGAACACACATTCTGGCGTGTGCCAATTCGCTACAAATTCTGTAAAGAAACATGTAGGAGGTGCATGTACGGAACAATTAGTAGTAGTAGTGTGAAACTATTGAGACATTTTTAAAGTCAAAGTATTGTATGATGATACCAAACATTTTCAATCATTGTCTATTGCCGAAATGTTTAATAAATTTCCGGAACAAATTGCGATTATACTGAAGTAACGTAATTCAATTAAGTAGCTCATCATAGCTCTTACTCTATGTGTCACAGAAATGTAAGGGTTCTTAACCTTCTGTGTTTTACGAACCCTTCGTGCCAATAAGATGAAAGCCACTGACCCCCTTTACAAAATAATATTCAGCACATAATAGTGTAAAAAGAGCAAGTTGAATGCTTTCTCACCCAAGCTCACGGATCCCTGAAACTTTTCTGAGGATCCCCGAAGGGATCCGTGAAACCCTGGTGATGAACCATTGCACTAATATGACCACTGATGATATTCCAGTGACTGCTTGTCTCCAATGCTGGACTCAAATGCAAATGTTGCGGCCACTACTGCAGCGATTTTTTTTTTCTGTTCCATGGACCTTTTGCACCAATGAGATGAAGTCCACGGACTTCTTGTATCAATCAAATGAAGACAACGGACTTTTTTCAACAATCAAATGAAGGCCGCGGATCCCTTCACAAAATTATATTCTAGAAGTAAATTGTTTTCTCATCCAAGCTCAAGGATCCCCCCCCCCCCCATCTATAAAATCTTTCCTAGGAACCCGTGTGTCTCTAGTTACGAACCCTTGGTCTCTCTACAGAAAGAACAAAAAAAAAATCAGGAAGCTATATCCACTGGTTATCTCAAATTTTCTATTCTCGCCGATCATTAATAAGATTTCTCGAGAATTTCATATGAAAACCTCAACGTAGCTGTTTCAAATGCTCATGTATGAGATCATACGCGATTGTGACCTACGAAAACCCCAGAATAATACTTAAAAAAACGAATCCATTTTCCCACAAGCACAATCACCCTCGTGAATACATTCCAAAAAAACCTTAATATAACAGCAGGGTTTGTCTAGTCAGCTTATTAAGAAAGAAAATAATTTTGTTTTTTGTTTTTGTGGTTTTTAATCCCCTTGTGGGTGAGAATATATATGAAAAAAAAATATATATATTTATAATAAGAAGAAAACACTATAAGAAATATTTCTTCAAAGGGGGAACCTATCTTAAAGTTGACGTCATACAAGAACTCATTAGTGCTATTTCTCACAGCAGCAGCAGAAGCCGTATATATACGCCACCCAGTCTGATGACCACACCCTCATACAGTGTCGGCCATTCGATATGCCCACGCCAAAAGTTTTCATTTTCATTTCTTTCTTTTTTTAAAGAAAGAAGTAGGAAAAAAAGACACATGCAAAAACATAATATCCGAATACGATCTGCCATGTCGTTTTCTCTGTCTGTTGTCCATGACCGAAAGGCACAATTAACAGAATAAAATAATAATAATAATAATACTAATAATATCTATTTTAAAAAATAAAAGATCCGCATCTCTAACCCTTCTCATATATTTTTTGATGTTTTTTTTATAATATAGAGTCGTCTAAAATTAAACTATAAACACGAAACGGTTTTAGAAAGTACGTAGATCATGTGTGGTTCGAATGTTTTTCTCGAAGGTGGAACGAAGGGTTGTTTATGGCGTCTCTGTGATGCCTTGGATGAATATAGTGACAAAGAGATTCTTTGTCGTCGTCATTTCAATCTCTGAGAAAGGAATGTCACTAAAAAAAAAAACAACAACGTGGTGGGTAGCAAAGGACATTTTTTGAATGTGACATTCATTCAGCCATCCTGTTGTGGGACCGTGTCGTTTGAATGACCTTCGAGTTCATGTTAAAGTTCCGAGTTTTCCATCAATTTCTGTCAATGGAGGTCTCTTTCGTTCTTTATCGGATAATGGTCGATTATTTCTGTCATTGATAGTGATTGATATCGTTTTGTGCTTTCAAATGTTTCGTTTGTTTATTATTAGGGCTTGGAATCGATTAAAAATTTTAACTGGTTAATTAATCGAAATTTTTTTTGTTCGATTAATCGGATTTAGATCGAATATTTTTTGTGACCATATAATATCAATAGATTCTATAGAAATATATTTTACTCATTTGATTCATCTATTCGGTAGATGGAAACAAATATAGGAATATTAAGAGATGGTTTTTTTTTTTTTTTTTTTTTTTTTCGGAACAAAATATACTGAGAAATTGAATTTTCTGGATTTCAGGGAAATTGGACTAGAAGTAAATATCCTTGATAATGGATACGTATAAAAAACGATTTTCAAAAATTTATAGTATTATAGTATTATATTTATTTATATTAAATATATTTTTTTTACGCAAAAACGTTGCCAACAACACCTTACATGCCTTAAGATTTCATTATTGATGAATTAAATTTGCGTGTGCAGATTATACGGAGGAAATCTCATTTTTTCAACGTTTGGCGTTGAATCTTCGATATCGTTATAACCGAGTTTGACTGAACACAAATAATAATAATAATGTGATCCACACGTATTCCCAAGGGATCAGCATGATCCGTCCAGGGAATTTGTTAGCGTTAGTAAACATCCATGCCCGAACCGGGATTCGAACCCAGACCTGCACAGTGAGAATCTAGTTCCCTAACCACTCGACTGCCAGGCGGTACAACCACAATGAAAAAATATCAACCGCAATGAAAAAATAGCTGTGTGAAAATAGTATTCCGATAACTGTAATATATATATATACAATCGAATCCCGTTTTAACGAATACCGTTACAGCGAAAATCTCGTTTTAACGCGAACACTTTTGTAATCTCCCAAATAAGTTTACATAGGAAAAATTCAAAGGCCTGGAATTCCTTTATAACGAAATTTCGTTTTAACGAAGTGATCCCTCCGGTCTCTTGGCATTCGTTATAACGGGATTCGACTGTATATTATGATCGGGGGTTTTTTTTCCCCTCCATTTTAATCTCCAATATACTATACCCGCGTGATCACAAACAATCCTTTAAATTACTCGTTACAAGAGACGTTAGTATTAACTTATACGTTTTTGTCTCCATTCTGCAATTATCAGAACAGCCTCGCTAAGCAATAGCGGAGGATAGATGTAATGGTCAGTAGGAAGGTCAAGAACTCATCAGATAATGAATAGGTGGCTGCTTTCGAGCCAGACGTAATTTTAAGATGCAATTCTTAGAGATAGAGGAGGGAAAAATCTTTTTTCCATCTCATATTCGTTGCTTAGTTTCTATTTTTTACTTCATTACATTATTTTTTCTTATATTTCTAGATGTATATAATCCCACCTGCGTAAACCTGGGACGCAATTGCGCATGAGACTGACAACCGGTTTCGACCGCGCTGCCCCATGTGAGGAATATGCCTACATAACATCGTTTTTGGGGGGCCCCCGCCTCGTTTATTCCATCTTTTAAGATAGTTCCCGTATCTAATCGAGGGAATGTCTCGAGACGAGAGGAGAAGCTTAACAAAAAATGATTATATGACTTGATCAGTTATTGGGAATAATTATAAAGTAATTTATACGAGGTCTCCTGCCTTTTAGTACGGTCAAAAAGCCTCAAAAAACTTCGCTCTAGTTATAGTGTTTCTCAACCTTTTTAAAATCCCTGGACCAGTAAAATGCCTGAAACGATTCGACGGACCGCTTGTGACCCGTATTACGGGACATTCGAGTATTTTCAGTTTAGTTTGCCCCGAATTGTTTGTTCCGAATACATTTGTCCAGTTTTTTTGAACGATGATTATTTAAATCTGTAATGTTTACTAAAATATCGTGAACGAAAACTGTTTCATAATTATTATGATAATTGTGGCTATAAATACAAATATTTATCTTGCATATTTGTCAGGTTCAACTTCTTATCGTTAATTTTTCAATGATTTTTAGCTACAATTAAGGATTTTTCTTACTTATGGCAATACTTTTTATGACAACTGTCGACGTCCCGTATTTTACCGTATTTAATATCCCAGTTACTCTTACTTTTCTGAATGAAATATGGTTATTATGGTGTTTATTCATTTGTTGTTGTTCTTTCTGAAATATATTTTTGTTTACTGTGATTTGTGGCTGCCATTTGTTTCCCAACCTTTCATCAATTTTTGTGGAAATTAACCCAAATTTGTCATAAATCACATCTTTTGACTACAAGCATTGATATCCCGCATTTAAGATCTTAGTTTCCCGCATCTTCCTTGATGAGGTATGGTGAACCTAATTATGAAAGTACAGTTTTTATTCAAATCCATATGGATACTAGTAATATCAATTACACAAAGTGAATAATATTTCAGTCAGTTAGAATCGAATTATCAAGTCTGCCTGCTGACCATCTATGCCACCGTCGCGGACCATAGGTTGAGAACCACTGATCTAGTAAAAATATCCTTAAAATATTATTTTTATACTGCTTTATTTTAAATTTGGTACAAATATTTTTGATTGTATTTGTTACTGTGAAAGACTGAAATATTAGAGAATGTCGATATTCTCCGTGAATGTCGACACATACCAAATATGTCGGTGAAAGACCGAATATTTGGTCATATTCCTATGCATTCGGACCATCGCTGGTTCACGTCGACAAGCACAGATAAGTGAATGTCGACATTTGCCGGTGTAAGTGAGAAATAATGATATTCAGCAAATATTTCGGACATACACCAAGCGACTATGTGAATGCTAACATTCACTGAAGAATATCGACATTTGCCAGATATCGGTCTTTCACGATGTCATATACAGGGTGGGCAAAAAGTCCGTAAAAACTTTAAAAATGAATGAAAATCGGAAAAATAATCGAAATAAAAAACCGTTTGAAGGGTTAGCATCACTAGGACACGGGAATTTTTTTTTTTTTTGAGACAGGAAAAGAACTCAAAAAATAGCCGATAGGTGCCACTGGTATGAGTGACTTCGGTGGAAATATGCAAATGAGATGGTTATGAGAACTTGCGCTCCTAATCCACAATCAGTTCACCGTTGTGAACTATGTATGTGGATCTGCTGCACTTTGCCGTTGCTGGATTTGTGGTCATGTGGAACACATAATGCTGTAATAAACGATTTGGAGGCATTCTGTTCGTTATTTGCGTATCTTTTCTTTGACTTTTGTACATCACCTAGTGGCTGTTTTTTGACGTTTTTGCCCCTGTCAAAATATTCCCGTGACCTAGCGATGATAAACCTGCAAACCGTTTTTTATTTCGGTTATTTTTCGGTTTTTATACATTTTTAAAATTTCTACGGACTTTTTGCTCCCCCCCCCCCTGTATAATATACCAGATGTGGCCAACAGCTAGCCCGAGGACCACATGATGCCCGAGCGGTGATTTTGTACGCCTCCTTCCCCCGACAAATTAAAAATAATTTATCAAATTAAAATTTAATTTACAAGGTGTTAAATCAAATTTGTGGTCATTATTTGAGCTCTTCGTTCCAACAGCACAGCAAACTATTTACATTCATTATTATTAGTAAACAATTGAAAACAATTTATTACGTTCTCACCATACTGCCTTTTCAAACACACGAATTGCTCATAGCATTTAGTGCGGGATTTTTTTTTTTTCTATTTTTTCCACCACCTCATTTGGCAAATCGCCTATTTAGCCAAAATAGTAATTGCTAGAAAAATTAGGAAAAAAATTTATTCAGATTCAAACTACGAATGGATTGCATGGAATAATTTGCAGAAGAAACAAATTTTTGATGCATTATATCTGGCTGGGAAGTCCAACCAGATAAACAATAAATATGAAAAGGAACACATCCCCACAGTGTGAAAGTTTGGCGACTTAATTGCCCATGTTTTCCACCATATTACTTATGGCGTATAACAAATGTGTGCGAGTTATTATTTATTCAATATCGCTTGGCCAAGGACTATACAAGAGGATGCGGTGTTGAAGATGGCGGTTGATGTTGTTACAAGTAAAATCTGAAATCGTAGTGCAATCGACAGTATTGGGTAAGAGGCTTTACTAATCTTGTATCTTGTTTTCCCGAGTCATTTTAGTGGTGCGGCTTATACACCGGAGTGACACCAGTAATTCTGCCCGCGACGCTTCAGCTGACCGTAATGTAGGCCCTTAAGCGTAAAGTTGACCACCTCTGGTATATGCTATATTATGCCATAATTCCAATGTTTTGCGTATCTCTATACAGTATAATACTTATTTTTTTATGAATTTTCAAACATTGAGAAAAACGTGTTGTTAACGCCTTGCGCGCACGACAAAATATGTCTCTTAGTTGTACGACTTTCCACACGGCTTTATGCGACATTTGGTTTCAGTAGCAATTGGTTCCTTTGCATTTTAATGCTAAAATAATCCAATTATTCGACGTTTCCACTTCCACTAACTCCAAATATTTAAAAATAAAAAGTCATTCATATCCATCAAATGCGCCTAATTTTTGTAAACCGTTAAAACGTGTTGCTAAAACACTTTCTGTACATTGTCAGTGACCAAAAGTCATAAATCTTTTTGTTGATTGTTGACATATAGGATAATACCTATTGAGCTGGCCGATAAATATTTAGAGTAGACACACACACACACTTAAGTGATTTGTTTATTGCTTGTTTCTGGGAATACACAGACCGGTGAGCCTCCAAAGAAACGGGTTCTATTTGTTTGAAAAACGGCCAGAGGGCCTTTCAGAATTTTTTCTTCCAATGTTTTAACCTTTATCCCCAGAGGGTGGGAAAGTCCATATTATAAGTAATTTGAGGTTACAGGTCCGCCAGTGAAAATGGTGCAACAAATTTCCTATTCGGAATCCGCTCATTACCAAATAATATACAATACAATGACGCTAAAAGAAAAGTGGGGGAATCATCCAAGCGCTTCTTATTCTTTCGGAAATTTCCGTATCCTGAAACCTATAGGCATGTAAGAGATACTAACCCCCGGCCCGGCAAACATAGTTCGCCATACGGGGTTCCCCGAAGGGAGCATTTATTTTCTCCACAGAAAAAAAAAAAAAATCATCTTTACATCTTGCCCCAGGGAGCAACCATTAACAACTCGCGAGCAGCAATTTAGTGTCCCTGGGGTTTATAATAATTGCTTCACTTAAGTATTATATTTTACATTGTGATTATCACACTGTGGATACACATTCACATATCACACATGAGTCCGACAATCATTTGGTCTTTCAACATAAAAAAAAAGAGAAAAAAGAAAGAAAAAAGAAACCTATACACACATCAGGTCAGCTGAAATATACGAAGCAAATCAGTCCGTCAATTAGCTAACTTTGCACGACATCGAAGAACACTGTAATACAAGTTGTATTTCAGTCGATTTTATGCATTATAACTTACAGTATTAGATATTAACATATATTTTATGTGCACTGCAACACACATGCTATCACGAACTAGAAGTTTACATATTTTCGTAAAAAATCAGTACATGACATAAATTGAGAAAAATTGTAGTACGTATTATTAAAATTCACAGTATAACTCAACAACACAAAAGATTCAAGTGAGAACTTTACATTGAAAAAATGGTATACGCTAATCCAGTCTAAATCAGAAAATCCTTTTCGTATTCATCAAATGCACTTATATACAATGTTGTATTAACACCTTACAACTATTCAACTTTTCAATAATATCTATATATTTAAAACAAATATATCATATATATTATGTATTCATTTAAATCTTGTCATAAAATAGGACATTATTGGTGATGTATATAATATTCCACGCTTTTTTGCATGATGGATTTTAAGAAATTAGCTATTTTCTTATTTTTCACCAATGTTAAGATTTTTATGTTGTGATCGCTAAAATTGCATTCTTTTCTGTCTTTGTCCCATGCCTATAGGCATGTAACAAAATGTACATGCTCGGTTAAAATTTTTACTCACCTCGGGTAATAGATTTATTTTTCCAACCGTGGCCATCCAAACCATAATAAATAAACTCTACAAAATACAGAGAACCTCGCTACAACGATACTCGATATAATGATAGATTTATTAGCTAAATAAATATCGCTGTATATATAGATTTCTCTACAACGATATTTTTTTTAATCTTGTTTGGAATTGTCTATAGGCTAATGTTAAACTCCTCTCGATACGACGATATCCTTCACAACGATAAATCTCTTTATAACGATGTTTTTAAGGATGTTTTGAAACGATATTCTCTGTATTTCACTCAAAACTATCTTCAATATGTTTTTAAATTCCTCACCAGTGTTTGTTCTTTCGAGAGTGTTTACATCGGTATTTTGCACTACCTACCCTCCGAAAGTGTTAATGGACTTTCTGTGTAGTGCACGAAAGTAGTGAAAAAAACTGTTTTACAAGGACGACTGAATTCCGTTCACCTAATCGAATATTGGCGCGAATAAAATTCTACCAATGAATTTTTATGGAAGTACAATGTCAATTCAGAACATATCCAACAACAACATAAAATTGGTAACCCGATGATATTACTACCTCTCGATACAACGATAGCCCCGCTTCAACGATATTTTTTCTTGATTCGCGGCATATCGTTATATCGAAGTTTCACTGTACATCGTTACGGGGAATCGTGTTTTCGAACGTTATTTTAATTGTTCAGGCTCATGAAGGCAAAGAAAACATCGTATTAACCGATATATGATTGTATCCAATTATTTTATGAATGAAAAACTTATCGAAATAATCGTGTATTCTCTGTAAATTATTGAGAGAAATTTAGTTTTCATAGAGAAAAAAATATGACCAAATATTTCATGCATGTGAAATTAAAAAGTAGGTATTAAAAATCGAAGATAGATGACGCTTAAAAACGAAACTAATTTACCTTATCACACAATTACCGCATCTTAAGCTGTTGTAAAAAAATTTCCATCACAATTTAATAGAAAAAAACATTTTAACCGATATTTGATAGCACCAAATTTTTCTGTAATTGTACTCAACTTTAACAAATTTAATCGAAATTTTTATTTACGCTATGAATTCATCCAAAAGAACAGATAAGAATATTTCTAAAATATGCATCAATTCAGAAATTAGTGTTTCAAGTCGGCAGCAGATGACGCTAAATTGTTTTTTTTAAAGGGTCCCTAGTTAGCTGAAAGTACCTCCTTATAAATTCCTTTGCTTTCTTTCAAGAAAATAATAGCACCAAATCTTATTATCACGAGGTAGATATATAGATGTATCACTAGGGCGGTATTCACCGACATGGTTTAAACTCAGGGCCGTCATTTCAACTTTTTCCAGGGGGGGGGGGCAAAACACATGTGCTCAATGTATATATATATTTGTATATATATATATACCATTTTTAGTGTCTTTTCAAAAGCCGGGGGTGGCAATGGCCCCCCCCTGCCCCCCCCCCTAAATGACGGGCCTGTTTAAACTAGTCACAATTTTTTGATAAGAGATCGACACGGATTGGTTAAATTCAGGTTTTTAACCAATCTATGTTGATCTCTCATCCAAAAAATTGTGACTACAGTTTAAACCATGTCGGTGAATACGGCTCTTATGCACTTGATGCCTCCGGGTCGTGCCCGGGTGGATCCATGCGTTAAAACGGCACCGAGTACAGGTCTCCGCAGAGGTAATAAGTGACACATATGGTACACAACACAATATCAGTTCTGTAGGTAATTTCCAAAATAATAATAGCCATTAGCCACCTGTCACGGCACTCCATCAATTTGATTTTAACATGATGAATAAAATTTTGCAGGTTCTAGGCCGTAGTGGATGAACGTTTCCCCAACTCCAGTGATTAATATCATCAGGAGATTTTTCCGGGTCTTGAAGTGTGAAATTGAGATCTCTTCAGCCTTTATTTCTGCATTGGATCGTCTACTTGGATGGGACTGCTCTGTTATGATCGCGCGGTTTGTGTTCGCGATTATCTATCAGACACTCGATAAATTCATTGATTTTTTATTTCCTAAACCATAGTCGGACTCAGGTAGGGTTCGAGTACACGGGTGCCCAGGCAACAAAATAATACTGGGGGTGGGGGGGTACAACGCAATTGAAATTCATCTACAATAAAATTTGATTTCAACCCACTTAGCAGAGCTCTAGCTAAAAATTCCATAGGTTTGCCATGTCAAAGATTAAGATCATTTTACCATGTTAAAGTCTTACATCTTGTCAACAAACATGTGTATACCGAGGTTGGGAAAATCTATTGTCTAACATGCCTGGGACATGTAAAAATTTTGATCGGGCAAGTATTTTTTCCAATCGCATGCTTATCGCTAGCATATATCATATAAAATAGTGGGCAAAACGCATTATTTTAAGTCGAACATGTCAATTTTTTGAGATTCAACCCTGATGCATAGATATTCATGTGTAGCACAGGGCCACTAAATTGATTATTGCATGTGCCCACAAAATACTTAGACCGGAACTAGAGGGAAACTACTACTTCACCAAACACCAGCTCTGGCCATATCGCTATATTGCAATTTACTGCCATTAATGGTTGGAAATGAAGGAGCTATCTATTCCGGGCGGCCAAATTTAAGTGGATACAAAAATACCATTGTAAAATCATCGAATTTTAAAGTTGTAGTGGTGGTGGTGGTGGTGGCGGCAAAATCATGTTTGCCCCCGCACCCATGGCCCCCACAAGGGGTGGGCTGACAAGGCTCCGGCCCTGGGGCCCGGGAGGATTTTAATCATTTTTTTGTTTTTTCACGCTATAAATTCATCATAAAGGAGGCCCCGTGAAAGTCTGGTCGGGGGGCCCGTAAAAGATCCCAGCCTAGGGGCCCTGCTTCAGGATGTGGGGCCCATGCCCGCACGCCCCCTCAGAAAAATCCTATTTAAGGCAACATAAATCATACATAGCAACAGTTCGATACTTGAACCACAGTTCGGGACCACCCGTCATGTTCATTCGCATATTTTGTTCCCCCCCCCCAACGCCACAAAAGAAATTAAAAAGCAATACCTCCCTCGCACAAACGCCCGATACATCATATATTGAATAAATTGAGCCCTCCATGAATAAATAAAGGGTTCATAGATTCAGGTGTTCATAAAAATAACGCCTGACCGTATCTAATTCCGGTCATTACTGAAATCTATTACCGCCTTTGGTTATTGTTTTATAATCATTGTTATTACAATTTTATAGTGACGCGCAGTTTCGTGTGAAGTGAAAAAATATATGTAGAGAGAGAGAGAGAGAGAGAGGATCAACCCGAAGTGTTGTTCATGTTAGCATGATATATACCATCAAACGAGGTGTTAAATATCTCCCAAACCAACTAGTAATTATTTCGCTAAGCCTGTACTAAGCCGTGAATCCTCCCTGTGTAAGTACAAAAAAACACACACACACAGGCTCGCATTTACGGCTCCAGGGGCCCCGTAGAAATCTGGAGCCTTAGCGCAGGTGATAATTTTTTTTTTTTATCAGGGGGTTGATTGCGATCCGATTTCTGTGCCATCCATCTTCGATCTTGTTTACAAACGCCCCGTTGCATATGCGTGTATTTGAGACAGATGCATTCTCCGTTATTCCTATTTTTTTTTTTTTTTTTTTTTTGTGAATGCGCAGATACACGCAAGAAAGTCATGTAGGGTAGGAAAAAAAACAATGGGATCCTACCTTTTGTGTTTACCATCAAAGAGTCTATATATTATAGAGTAAATCACGGTGATGTGTACTTTATTCAATGGACAGGACCCGTTGTTGTGATACGTATTAAACCAGAAGTGTGTAGGGTAACCAGAACCTGTGTGCCTTTAGAACAGAGGACTTCAACACAAGGTCCGCCGGCCACATGTGACCCTCGGAGATTTTTTGCCGTGGCCAGCAGACTGTTTCAAAAATGACTGGAAACATCGAGTGACGATTAAATTTTAAAAATAAAAATACATTGACCGGGGCCTCGGGCCACTGAGAACAGAGGCGAATTCATGGTTTTAGCGCGTGTGGGCTATACAAATTTTACCGCTCTTCTTCCATCAGGCGCGGACGTAGGACGATGCGTTGGAAGGGGCGATTTATTACCCAGGTTCATTGAATCGTCCCGTATTTTACGGGACGATTCAATGAACCTGAAATTAAACGAACCTGGATTAAATGAAATTCAACAATTTCCCGTATTTTACTGACATCTTCAGCGACGAATAAAGGCAAGGCGAGGTATTATCTCCAGCTACAAATGAAGCTGAAGTGGACGTCTTCAGCATTGAATGGAGTCAAGGCAGGTATCTCTAGCTGCGAATGTAGCCGAGATAGGTATCTCCTACTGCGAATGGAGCGGAGGCAGATTTTCAGCTATGAATGGAGCGGAGGCAGATTTTCAACTATGAATGAAATCCAGCAGACATTATCAGCTGCGAATTATATCGAGTAGACACTGTCAGCTACGCATGATAGACACTATCAGTTGCGAGCGAAATCGAGCAGACACTATCAGTTGCGAGCGAAATCGAGCAGACACTATCAGTTGCGAGTGAAATCGAGCAGACACTATCAGCTTCGAATGGAGCAGAACAAATACCTATGTAGCGCCCGTTCTGGTAGACGTATTGAAACTTGATATTTACGCTAGATGGACCATGGGAAATGCAAAATGCAATAAAAAGGCTTTACTATTTTATCTCGTGATCGAAAATTGAACTATTTTTTGGTTTTATTTCATAAATATCTGTCGCATGGTCTCATTAAGATATCCTAAAAATTTAACTGTATTCGGATGAGTAGTTTTTGAGAAAAACTACTAGGAGTACACACGGGAACTCTGATTCTAATCACCCTGTACACGTCAAATTTGAAACAAATATCCGTTATCAAAATATGCGTCGATTATAAAATATGCACGAACATTTTTAAAATATTTTAGTCGTCAGATAATACAAGAGAGGGAGAGAGAGAGAGAAGAAGTTAATGGAAAAACGATTGAAAAGAGAAACAGAAAAACTTTTTTTTTTCTTATTTATGAGAGTCCGTGGGAAAATTCTGGTCAAGATCAAAACACGTGATTATGACGGAAAAAGAAGAATGCTGTGTGTGTGTGTGTGCGCGTATATTTCCGCTGTGTGATTGAGGACAAGTGTAAAAACGTGATTTATGCAATTCCTATTCTAGTCTCTCATAGAGAAAATTCAAAGAATAGAATGTTCTAGTATTATATCAATCAAAAACAACAACAACAATCTCGTGGTAACCGGTGCCTTACACTTCTCGAGTTATGCAAATTATTTTGACCACTTCTTGCTTTTTTTCTCTTTTACTCTGGAACGGGACTTCCAACCGTTTCAATTCGCAAGGGGGCCCTTGATGGGTACGAGACTGTTCTGCGTAATCCAAATAAACACAAGTGTTCCTCTAATATAGAATTTTTTAGTGTAAGACCGGGATTCCGCTATAAAAGTTTGATAAAAGATTTTTTACAAAACTAAAAACAAAAATCAATAGTCCTATTGAGTAACCAGTACGCTTATTGGTTGCATTTTTCGAGTTTTACAAATGAACTTTCACCAAACTTTTGTAGTGTAATCCGGGCCTAACTTTGATGAAAAATTTCACAATTTCGAGAACCTGCAGAAGCTCTTGCGGATACCCCAGATAGAAACCTATGCTTTAAAGCAGTGGTTCCTAATCTTTCATGGCTCAAGTATCCCCTTAGAACAAGGGTTCTTACCCAAGGGTCCATGAATCTTTTGGGAGTCATTGAAAAGATTTCATACCTCCGTGAGCTCGGATGAGAAAGCAATTCAACTCGTTTTTTTTTTTTGCATTTCTATATAATGAATATTATTTTGTAAAAGGAGTCCGTAGGTTTCATCTTATTAGTACATTCATCATAAGAGGGGTCCGTAGTACACCAAAAGGTAAAAAAAACTGTTCTACAAAATTTAAGGTGGTTAGGGTATCCCCTAGAAACACGAAAAAAAGCAGGCATTGCGCATCTCCTAAAACTACGGTGAAGTCACCAACAGGGCTGTAAAAATCTATTGCCCGATTTATCCGCAGCATGTAATATAATTTCGACCGGGAATTGTATTTTTTTTTTTTCCGATCACTTGCCCGACGCGGGCATATTAAGAAAAATAAACTTAACCATCTCTCTCACTACCGTTTTTGTTTCTCTTTTTTCATCGACGATGATGCAAGTGGTTCCTACACACATCTGTGGAATTCCACAGAAATGGTTTTCTTTAGCAGACATAATGCAAGTGTGTTGTCAAAGTATTTTGATCAGTTTTCACGGTCCTAATATTTAGCAGCCCGGTGTGTTTCAGGGACCCTCTTATACCACAACTCGACTGTTTAGGAAAACGGAAAGCCTCACTTCCAATGAATTAGTGCTTCCTGATGGGCTATTCGTGTAAGAGGAAAAAACGTCATAGTTGACTTGAAAACACAAAAATATTTTCCCAAAAATATATATATATATATATATATATATTATATGACCCTATTACTCGGTATATAAAGTGTCCGAAAGACATAAATTCTGTGATTCATTCTAAAACTGCAGAAAATATTTATACGCATTCTTCTTAGACACCATAGTTTCCCAAACTTTTCATTCCATCGCTCCCTTCTTCAGAAATTGTTTTCTATCATCGCCCCCCCCCCCCCATCTTAAGTGAACCCATAAGATCGTATATTAAATTTGTTGCTTCTATCGCCCTCCGGACTATTCCATCGCCCACCAGGGGGACGATATTGCCCACTTTGCGAAACTGTTCTACACAAACATATCGGAAAAAAACTATTGGAACTCCGCTGCTATCTATCAGTTTAAAACTGAACTATCTGTTATTGTTCTCCGAGTTAAGTTGGTTGTTGGTTTTATACCAGTACGCAGCACGAAAACGAGCAAAACGTGTCATACACTATATATTATTTATTTTTATATGTTTTATGAGGGTGTAAATTCTATGCGCCAAAATACCGGTTAATATGTTTTATGTTCACCTCTATATCAGTTTTTTGTAACACCAAAAAATTATATTAACCGGTATTATGGTGTACAAACTTTGCAGTGATTGTCGTATAATAATGAAAATATAGTTTCATACTGTTCATTTTCATAGGTGGGAAATGAAGGCTCGGTAGGTAAAGAACTTGCGCCTGGTGTTCTTGCCCGGATTCAATCCCGTGGACCTTAACGGTAACCTTCGTTTTGGAAGACGAGCATCTTACCACTGCGTCACTCGGGTGCATTGCTGTTACATGACTGGGATCACTGGTTGCCATCTCAAGATTGTGAATTTTTAGGGAGAACAAATACTTCCCTCCTAACGAGATCATGGCCCGCCACCCTGTCTCAATGAAGAGATTTCAGCAGTGGTCGAAGAAGACCTAAGTCATGCTGGAGGCTGTGCATGCATGTGTTTTGAACCAAACGTGAAGTCTATTTCTATGCAGTGTTTGGTATGCGTAGTGCTGCTATCTGCTGTCAATTTTTCTAACTATGAGTGAAGTGTAATGATTGAATAATTGTACCGTTGTGTAGGTCTGTTGTTCTCCAAGGAGACTTTTCAACGAGGGGGATCGGCTCGCATTCAGTGTGTGTGTGTGTGTGTGGGAACATATTCAACACAACAATAAAAGTTATTTCCTTCAAAGCATTATTTTCAAACAATAACAACGAATCACCGAAAAAATTCCAGAAATTTGAAAGAAAAAGTGACCCTTTAAAGTGTTAAAGAAATTATCCTTTTTTAAATTTTTGAAACTCTTAAAATAGAGATTTTTTTAAAGAAAAGATTGTATTCACTACCTCCTAAGAAAACAGCTCTTTCGAAACTACCCGGTAATAATTTCCAAGCCATGCCTGAAACTGCAGAGTATTTCAGATGGGACGTTCAAATCATGGACGTGCGCCAAATCATAACATTTGGCCGCACGTCAATCGCCCATCAATGTACGAGCTCTCGAGAAACTCGGTGATAATCTGAAGGGGGGGGGGGGGGGTTGGAGATACAATTCACGAAACGGGTGAGAAGTGGTTTGATCGGATCAATGATTTTTAAATACACGGGAGAGATTATGCATACACGGGTACAAAAGGGATTATATAATCCGCTTTAAAAAAAAAAAATCCGGTATTTGAACGAGCTCTTTGCGCAACCAATATTATATTACGAAGGTAGTTTTTTAGAAGTATGGATCCTTTGGCTATACTATATAGGCTTTGTGGTGGGGGGAGGGGCGGATCGCTGTACAATAATGAAAGTAAATATCCCCAACTTCGAGCCTGGACTTTGCTTTTCGAATTAATGTCAGTCTGTGATATCCTATCAAATATCTGACGGGAGGAAACCATAAACTCTCAGAAAAGTGTTTTAAAATCCGTAATTTAATTTAGTTCCTATATTTTACAATATGGTATATTTATCTGGGGCGGTGAATGCAGTTCTAATTTAGAATTTATAACGAATAATTCAAGGAAAGCCATCAATATAATATCTAGTCAACATTGTTATTCTTCAGTTATTGATTACAATTTTGATTATAGATTTGACATACATAAACTTCATTTATATCGAAAATTCTACTGTTTCTATACAAAAAATCTCAACATGTTTCATATTGCGACACACTTTCATAAAAACAAGACAACATGGAATTCAATATAAGATCATAGAACCTAAAAAGTAGGGTTGGCACAACTAATCGATTAATCGGGGTGGTTAATCGATCAATCGGGATGGTTAATCGATCAATCAATCACAGTTAAAAATTTTATTTAATCAATCGAACAATTCGATTAAAATTTTTATTAAAAATTTGTGAATTAACTTGATTTGTTTGAAAAAACTGATTAGAGATGTCTTATAAATCATGTTTAATACAGAATATTTTGGATAAGTGACTAAATTAAAAAATATTTGAATCAATATTTCGATCGAATTCGATTCATCGAAAACTGCTGATTTAAATTTCACATTGAGTTTAATGAGTGTTTTAGAAATGTATTGTCTCCCCTATGAACCGTAGTTTTTCGTATTCTTGTAAGCACAGTTCACATGTGTCATTCAAGAGGAGTTTCTAGAAAATCAGTCAACAGTATAATCGAAAGTAGTTTCGAAATCTGTGAATAATAACGAAAAATAACCATTTAAAAAAACGATAAGATCCAAGTGGAGAAATTACAAGTTTTGGCAATTATAATATGTTCAGCATATATATTTAATTCCTTGAATCGGGCAGCCTTAATTTCTCAACCTATTCCTATATATATGTTTACCTCTACTGAATAGGTGAGTGAAATGAATAAATTATATTTTTACATCATGTATTAATATTATGTGGTCACAAAAAGTATTCGATAAAAATTCGATTAACCTAGTAATGATATATAATTCCAAAGAAATATAAACGTCTTCAAAAAGTTGCTTATAGATTACATTAACTCCTGATAATTCAATTGCTAAAACTATGACTAAAACTCAAAATCCTAATGAAACTCCAATGAATACCAAGCATTTAAAAAAAAGAGAGAAACTCATCATATATATTAGATAAAAATAATAACCATATCTTGCACTACTGTTTGATCAACTTGCATCAATTATGTATATTTATAATGTTGAGTATTGTGTTTCAAGAGCATGAGTTTGCCGACCCGGAAATTTTTTGTGCTTTGACCCTGACCAGATCATACATAGGTCTCTTGGGCCACTATTATGGATATCTGCATTGATTTTGTCCCCCCCCCCTTGTATATGCTTTTCCCTATTCATGTTACATCCCCCCCCCCTCCCGTTTTGTATGCTTACGTGTCAATAAATTTATAATTAATTTATATTAAAATTATTTTTTTCTGGATCTTATTCAATCTAACGGCTAATTTTTTGGCTATGGAATAGAGTTCATCAACATTTTAATGCAAAAAAAATACCCCCTTGGTTATAAAAAGAATTGAGCAGCTGTTGAATTGAGGATAAGATACTCCCCGGGTCCAGGATATGTTAAATGTATGCGAAGAAAATTGTCTGATCGTGGAAGAGGGTTCCCAGGTTCCCTATGGGGGCACCTCACCTTCCCGAATAGGAAAGCGAAAGATATGGGACTTTTAATTTCATTGTCTCTGGGGATGCTTCCTCGCCGTGTACTACATCCATGCGTCAAGACTCGCGCACGCTATGCAACAGGAAGCGCGTGCGCACGAAAGCACTTTCATCTCTCTCTTAAACGAAGCGCATCTGTCTTTAGTTATACGTATTAGTATTATATGTAATTTTTTTTACGTGTGTGTGTGGTTTCTAAGTCACGTTATGAATCTATTTCACTGTGATATCGTCTCACGATTGAATTAAAAAAGCAAATGGTACTTGTATATAAGAGCTGCCCTTCTTCCTCCGATAGTGCCATCCAAGTGCCGCCACGTGGGCACGAAAATCTGTTTTCACGTACGGCATGGCGTGTGTGTGTGTGGCTGTAGCTTTTGCAGTACATACAATTGGTCAGCTAACGAGGCATTGACGTGTTACTGATCAGGTGGTTCCGAGCAATATATATTTTTATCAATTTTCTCTTCCATGGGTTAATCGATTTATCGGAATACCATACATATTTATGAACAAGACAATTATATGCTATTTAAGGGTGGGTCCATGTCAAACTGCTCAACCAAACTAATTTTATTCAATTCAATTAACTAGTAATTATGATTGCGTGAAACCTCATTCGAAAACAAAATATACATTTCTTTTATTATTATTATTTTTCGAATCTGTTCATGAGCAGAAAATTTAAAAAAATTCCACATCGAAATTCTGTATTTATTTCTAAAAACGTAATTTTTGAAAAATCATAAAAAAGTGTTGAGTTTTGAAAAAAAAAATTTAAACTCATTAGAAGTTTCGATTTCAAAAACAAGTTATTTCTTAAAAAAAATTTCGCGGGGGAAAAAAAAGGAAAAACTAATAAATTAAAAACTATAAATTAATTCCCGATTTGTTTTCAAATTTTTCAAACATTTCATTTTGCACAAACCATAAAATTTTACCACTGAGAAACGATCAGAAATGGGTTAAGACTGTCCATTAATTTTTACTCATAAGTGATATTTCATTTAGGTGTTCATAAGTGAATTCAGTGTTTCATCGCTCGTAGACATTTTTCCTTTTATTGAAGAAATTCAAGAAGGCTTCGCAAATTTTCAGATTCCAGATACCCTGAACTCGTTAAGATGTTCTAGCTAATAAATTTAGTTGTCCTGCATTTGGGTGACTATACACTATAATGACCGTCAGGGCCGCCTTTAATGGACGCGGGGTCTCGTGTCGAAATAATTTCAGTCGTCTTAACGCAACGGCAAACAGGACTCGAATTAAACAAAATTATTGAAAGACTCACAAAATTCTGAAATTGTTTCTTTCATAAATTCTCAATTTTCTAAAAATTTGAGAATGATTTCATTTGTTAAATCTGAAGAGAATTATTACTTTCATTAATTTTGAATTTCCATCAATTTTGGATTTTTATCAATTTTAGAAATACTCTTTCATTGATTTTAGAATTAATTTTTTTTATTGATTTTAGAATTAATTTTTTTCATTGATTTTAGAATTACTTTTTTCATTGATTTTAGAATTACTTTTTTCATTGATTTTAGAATTAATGTTTTTCATTAACTCTGGAATTACTTCTTTCATTAAAACTGAAATTATGTTTTACACTAATTTTGAATTTTTCACCAGTTTTGGATTTTTATCAATTTCAGAGAATTATTTTTTATGGATATTCTGGAAAATTATTTCTTCCACTGATTCTGAGATTATTTCTTCCATTAATTGTGGAATTATTTCTTATACTAATTTTGGATTTTTATCAATTTTGAAATTACTTTTTTCATTGATTTTAGAATTTTTTTTCACTGATTGTGAATTCTGTAATTATTTCTTTTATTAATTCTGTAATTATTTCTTTTATCAATTCTTTAAATATTTATTTATTTACACACAACGGTATTTCGAGGCCGATCGGAATTTCATTTATTAATTCTAGATATATCCATAAGTTCCGAATTTTCATCAATTTTGGATTTTTATCAAATGCGAATTTCTATAAGTTTTGGAATTATTTCTTTCCAACGATTTCCTATTATTTCTTCTTAATTTTCGATTCCATCTATTAATCAATCATATACTATATACCATCATATCAATTCCGATTTTTTTTTTAATTCTGAATTTTGATTTCGTAGTTTTAAAACCATTTTTCCAATTGATTTTTTAAATTTCATTACTTCTCTAAAATTATTTCATTCAGTAATTTTGAACATTCATCACTTCTGAATTTTCATTAATATTTGTTACTCGACTCTGGTTAGTCATTAGTCAACCGCTACCGTTTTGTACCTGATTTTACTCCCTGATTTCGAGACGGGGATTTCCATCCTCATTCGGAAACTTTTAGAAGTATTTCTACACACAGTGACGAATAGATTCATCCGAGTTCATTCACGACACGAGCTTGAAAAATTTAAAGGGAATAACACTGAAGAGTAAACAAGGGAGTTTCGGGTCGAGACATTTTCGGGGACGAGAACAAAGATTGCCTTGTAGTTTATCGGTGCCGAGTTCAAATGAAATTCGAGAGAGATACATACAAACTGTTTTCTGTCTCGGAGACGACTATGGGGCTGTCCGGAAATAATTAGCGAATACCTTCCCGTGTACGACACTCATGTTTCGGGCATGTGTCTGCGTCAACCAACATTCGTAAATATGTTGAATCCTCTTAAGGAAGTCGGAACTTTTTTTCCCCCGCGTAACAATACGACGTATGTCTGTCTCCCGATCCAGTCTCGGTTCTTCTTCGGATTATTTTCCCGAAAGATTTCTCTAGTCCATCCTGGGTTTTTCGGCAGCATTATGGGTGGGCCAACATATTTACGCGTATCGACTGATATATCGTATTGCCAAATCGGTTTAGGAAGTTTTCCCCCCCTCTTTCTTTAAAACGAGGTCTTGGATATCATGTTTTTTCCCCCCACACCATTTAAAAACCTAGACGTGGCTGCTCAATTATCACACCTTTTTGGCATCATTGGTGGTCTGTCTCTCCGTTGAGAATCTTTCTGTTCATTTTCCTTTCGGTGGTAACGTAAATATTTAGAATGTAGTGAAATTTTCGTAGGCGAACGTATATGGCTCATTAGCTGTCGAGAATTACGTCGATTTTACCGGATGTGAGGCCGATTTTTTTTTTCGATATTTAGACCAATTATCATGCCCAAAATATGCACTTAATGGATTTTGTAAATTTTTGCCCAATAATATCATATACGAATTCCCAAACTATATTACGTTTGCGGCACCCTTGCAAGGCCAGGCTTAATTAAACATGTGCAAAAGGTGTAGTCGCAAAAAAAGTCGTAAAGTACAGGGTGTCCCATAAATTCGTAAATGATTTAAAAGTTCATAAAAATTGAAGGAAATGTTATATTCAGATGAGGTTTTCAAAAAAGTTATTCGCACGAAGTGGTATGTTTTTTTGGTACAATAACTGCACTGCATGAAAGCAAATCACAGAATTTAGGACCTGAACCTTTCTTCAATCTCTTTGGTGTCTGAAACGTTCGTGAGGCTGCAGACGGTGATTCGTATATCTGAGGTAAAACAACTTCATTCACCAATAGTCAGCTTTATCCATCCATGTCATTTTGATCATTGATCATTTATGACATACCACGGTCATTTTCTGCACTCGAGGGCAAATTAGACCGGGACCTACAATTTATTGCGAACGGCAGCCTTTTTTTGTATTCACCAAGAGGTTGGTGCGCTAACCCCTAGGTGTGGGACTCTCTGAGGTAGCAATCATTTCTTGTGGTCATGTCACCATTTCTGTTGTACCCGGTGTCAGAAAAGTTTCTGACAAGGACGAATCGGGTATCGAACTCGTGACACCGCTAAGCATCTTCTGGTATTTTAGCAAGTATTTTATCAACCTGAGCTATACCGTGCCCTATCCACCCATGTCAACATCACAATTAAAACCTTATGTAAGCTCCCCAATAACAGGGAAAATTCAGAAAATGCGTTAATCGTATCCTCTGCATTCATTTTATAGTACCCTCGGATTTGCATATTTCCAGCGATTTGCTTTCCTGCAGCCTCCTCTATCGGCAAAATTTGAACCAGAAATTTTTTGGGTGTATCCAAATAATTTGTATTTGTTCTTGGTGAATGGAATGTAAATTTCTGAAGAATATTAAGTGAGATTAATGATTTATTATTTGTGATAACACCGTAATTAATTCCACTGATCGTGCGAATCATTTAGTTTTTCAGCATCTTTGATGTACTCTGAGCTTGGTGAAGACATCATCATCACGTCCTCACCTCATCCATCTGCTTGATCTTGGATCCATGTTAGCTCGGCTATTATAATTGATGTGCACATTTTTCTCTCTCCAGACCCGAGATTCGTCACGCAATAACTGCACTCGAATTTTCCGCTTCTCTCTTTTTTTTTATTATCATTCCCATTTTTTTCTCCGTGTCCCTCTCGTGGCACTTCAAAAGCGTGTCTTGCAATATATCCTACTACATATTTTGAATGTATCCCCATCTGTTCACCCTGCATCTACGAAAATGATAGGCCGAGGCCCATCAAAAAGAGAGAGAGAAAAGAATCACTCTCTCAGCAAAGAACTTGAAGTGAATCACGTTAGGCCCGGTTACTACAATCAGGCGAATTATCCTCCTTTCAAATGCAGCTTATATCTTGCCAAAAGAATGTATTGGCTGGATTAGAACGGGATCATAGAGATTTGGCGGTTATTTGGGAGAAATTCCGCATAAAAATTCAAAAATTTGATTCTGTGCCTTTCATTTACCTCTACCATGGAAACTGTTTGTTAAATCTTGATTTATGTGATGTAACTGAATTTTAAAAAAATTTACGTGATTCCAACTGAAAATTGAAAAAAAAAACCAATTTCCTTGAGTAATGCATTATAACAATGATTCCCAGATGATTTGCCGCACCAGGATACATGGCCGTAACCAGAATTTTTGTTCGGTGCTGGTTGGGATGAAGACTTGATTTTGCGTCGCCACAACTTTAAAATTCTGTAGTTTTTTTTACTGATATATATAAGTATTTTTATATATCTTACGGAATGTTTCCGAGTGCGAGGCCTTCGCGAAACAACTGGTTGGTCGCTTTACGAAGTGGTTAGCGTGCAGATGTGTCGGAAGTGTTCAAGAGACCCATGAATGCTTCTGTATGTGCAAAAAACTTACGATTTCTGAATTAATCCTGAGGACGCCAAGGCGCACATGCTATAAAATGCAGGAACCCCCACCCCCGGTTCCGATGCCCGACGCCACAGTCAGTGTCCGCAATCTTTTTCATGTAACCGGCTAATTTCCAGAGACGCTGGACGTCGAACTTGGATCCTAACACATACATAACAATTTGTTTTCACATTAGGTTGAGAAGGAAAAAATATTGACAATTTTTTTACCCGGGGTACGCGCCTCTTAACCCCCACCACCCTTTTTGGTCCTACTAGGTTGCCTCGAAGTCGGACAGCGGTCCCACGAATGAAATTGCATTCGGATTAATAACAGAGCTATGTTTTTCCCCAACGTCACTTTCAGTTGAGATCGAACAAGGGAATGCCGCGAGATTATTTGAAATCCATATCTTATTCCCACGGATGCCGCTATCGGAAATGTTAGTAAATATCTTCTTCATGATGTCCTTTTTCATAATAATATTTTTATAATTCGCCATTTATTAAATAATTAAAAATAATAATAATAATTCATCATTTCTTACCATGGTAGCTATAGATCTCTTGTATGGAGTTATTTATGGAAAAATTGCGATTTCAATTTCTCAATATTCAATCATTAATGGGGCGTTATAGTGAGAAACTAAGATTCTGGTCATGGCCCTACATGCTTGAAATTAACAGGTCTCTAGTACTAGGGCACGGAATGAATATTGTTTTTATTTTTATTTTCAAAACATAAATATACTACTGTAGAGATGGTCCATCGAACACCCTGACTCATCAAAGATCTCATGGCCCCACTCGAGGATTTTGGGGCTCAGATGTAGACCGTTTTCTTTGAAAGGTGGTCTGGTAATAATTAATGCAGGGTAGACACGAGTTCGTAACTGAATAGTTTGTGAAATATCAATTATTAGGTAGACCTACTGGTTCAGCGGCAGATTGGTAGTAATGCATCCTGTGTTTGCGGATAGATGGTGATTTTCAATGGCGAGACAACGTTTCATTTGAGTGGCAAAGTGAATTTGTGAATTTACATAATGTCAGTATTCAGGGATCAGCGAATTCTCATACAGCCTAGACTGGGGGGGGGGGGAGCCTGGGTTACTTGTGGTCGACCGAGCTCTTTGGTGTCGTATGTATAGTATAGCTTAGTGGCCCGTGGGCCTCATTAAGATGTCAAATGTGGCCTTCACTGTATTAACAGTTGAAGTAGTTCTAAGTAGTATGAGAATTTGCTGATCTCGAATCCTGACAAAATGTCGATTCATTTTGCTATTCAAATGAAAAGTCACCTCGTCACTTAAAATCACCCATCTATCCAAACATAGGATACATTTCTACTTATCCTGTCTGTCATTGAGCTGCTACTAGTAGGTACCTTACAATTAATATTTCGCAAACTACTCATTTATGAAATTGTCCAACTAGTTTGCGTCCACCATGTATAATAATATATCATTTTTAAAAACTATTATCATTTTTCTTTTGTATTTATAAGATTAAAACTACTATATTATCCCTTTAACGGGTATAGCAGAAATTACTTTTAACCCCGTTACTTACTTACCCCTGTAAAATCCTTTTTGTTTTATGGATCAGGCTTTCTTTCGATTTTCAGCAACTGCAAAGTAAGAAAGTATAGCGAAAAGTGTTCCATTGAGAAATCACCGTTACAAAATATCTTGACATTACTAAATACCTCTAAATATCTCTTTACCATTACTAAAGTTTTGGGTAAGTCGAGATATCTCGTCAATGTCGTCGAGAGCGTTAAAAAAGCACTTGAGCTTCCTGTATCAATATATGTTAGTTCTCCTGATCATTATCTTCATTGTGAAAATTGTAAATCAATCATCGTTTCGAATTTTTTATATGTTTTAATTCCAAGCTGACGCTATATTTGGTTGCATGTGTGGTGCGTACATCTTGCGTGAATGATATTCCCTTGAGGGGTAGGAACATAACCCCCCAAAGTCTCTTCATGCGATAGAAGCCAAACTTTTCACTTCACCGAGTCCTGAAGGAGTGAGTCTCTGGAGACGATGACAAAAATTACGCCGTAGATATAATCCACCCTGAATACTCGTGTACATATATCCATCCGTTCTCCCCCCCCCCCCCGATCAAAATCAGCTATATGTGCAAAGTTTTGCGCGCGTACTTTATAGCACAATTCCTCTTTTTTTTATGTACCCAGGTTCATTGTTAAAGTGAAGAGCTGTTCGGGTGCTGAATGTAAATGAAAAAGAAAAAAAGGTACTCAAAAATTGTGTGAGGAGAGGTTTTTTCGCGGTTTTCGGTACCGCCTGTCACAGTTGGTGAAACCCTCTCAGCAATATTTCATCGACTAGGGAAGCTGTCGCTCGCTTCTGTTCGATTAATCAATCATTCTCCATCAATTTCGATCTTTTTCTCTCATTTTTTTAGGAAATACTAACGAATTCTGAAATTCGAGTTCACACTCTTGGTCTAACGGCCCTTTTCCTTTTTGTAATTGAGCTTCTATATGAGATAAGGCATACAGAAATAATTAGTCTCCGATAATGGCTATGTTCTGATATGATTTCTACACCTATGAGCCCGAAATACTACAAGATGAATTTTTTTTTTTGCATAAAATTTTTTTTTTTTGGATTAATGAGATAAAATTATTCGATAAAATTATTACATAATGAAGTGAAAATGTTTTAATAAGTTGTATTTCATGATATGAGTACACCAATATTCTAAAATATACAGTAATCAAAATTTTACTAAAAAATCAAATTTATAGGCATTTTGGTCAACTGTATAATTAACTGATTTTTATGATTTTTTTTATGAGATGTTATCTTTTAAACTACGGAAAATATCGCTGTTTTATCCAATACGTATGCATATTTTGTGTTTTGAATGCGGCTGGGTATGGATAATAGCAAAAAATAAAAATTATAAAAAAATGATGCATATAACAATCAAAATGTAATTAAAAAATAATAATAATTCCATTTTTTTTCAAAATCAAAATTTGATATAAAAAATAACATTTGAATTTAAGAAATAATTATTTCACTAAAGAAATTAAATTAACTTTTTTAAATTATTCCTTATAAATAACAATTAAAATCTACTTTAAAAAAATAAATATTTAATCCATAGTTTATCAAACTTTTTGTTCCATCGCCCCCTTCATCTGAATTTTTTTCTCTAATCGCCCCCCAGCTCAAGTCAACCCATAGGATCCTATGTTAAATCCATAGCTTTTATAGCTTCCCTGGACCATTCCATCTCCCACCAGGGGGGCAATATAGCCCACTTTGGTGAAACACTGATTTAATCCATAAAAATATTAATAAAAATTTGATCCACAAAAATAAGAAATCTAATTTTATCCATAAAAATAGTAATCAATGAAAAATTACCAAAATTTAATCAGCAGAAGAAAATGATAAAAATACAAATGCCACAGAAGGCAAATCGTCCTAAAAGATGACTAAATAACGAGATAAAAATGATGCCCACAGCGGAATATGGATGTCAATTATGATTTAAATTAATTTTTAAAAATTTAAATATACTAAAATTTAAGTTACTTGGAATTGCGTTAGTTAATAACGTTAGTTACACAATGCTGACTCTTCCACCCCATTTTTTTTTTCAGTGTAGGTTTATTCAAATAATACCTATAATGAATAAATGAATTATGAAGAACGAACAATATACCTACAATTATAATATTAAAAAAGTAATTTCTCAGACAAAAGAAAAAATTAAAGCAATTCTATGAATATGTAAAAAAAAGATGAGAATTACACTATTCATTTTTTTAAAATAATCTATCGAAGGATTATTTTTTTCCATTCGAAAAGACAAACCTTTTCGGCATTCATTTAATTTGTTTCGTTAAAACTTCTCGCGAATGCAAAAATTAAAAGAAAACTAATAAGTTGCAAAATTTGTTAGAATAACTGTTTCAAACTTTTTTTAAGTAATTGTTTTAAAGTTTGTTAAAATAGTTGTTTCAAAATTTGCTAAAATAGTTGTTTCAAAATTTGCTAAAATAGTTGTTTCAAAATTTGATTAAAAAAATGTTTCAAATTTGGTTATAGAGTTATTGTTTCAAACTTTGTAAAAATAATTATTTCAAATTTTGTAAAAAATAATTGTTTCAGTCAGTTTGTTTAAAAAAATTGTTTCAAAGTTAGTTTAAAAAAATTTTTCAAAGTCAGTTAAAAAATATTGTTTCAAACTGTTGAAATGCTTGTAAAATGAAATTTAGTTTTAGAAATAAAACTATTCCATTGAAATTTTTTTTCATTTTTCAGAAATTTTCTTAAAAAAATTAACTTTTACCGAAAGTTAAATTACTAACAATTCCGATAACAAGTTGGAAAAGTGGGAGTGAGAAAGACAACAGTACAGCAAATCACAAAGCAGTGGGCGTGGCTATAGATAAACCGAAAACGAAACTCTCTCTGCAGCACGCCAAACACACGCGCCAACTCGGGGAATCATCCCACAGCGATCCATCGCCAACAAGCGGTCAGTATAATCTCCGCCGGTTGAAAAAAAAGTAGGCAAGGGAAGCCAAGCACATCTCTGTTTTTTCGGTTCCTTTTTTTTTTTTTCACCTCCCCCTTTTTCTGGTTAATTTGGCAAACTTACTGGTGCTCAACTTCTCCCCTCTACGGAAAGAATTTCCAGTCGCTCGCTGTTGGTCAGGCAACCCCGACTACTTATTGAGTTTTGAAGGAGCAACCGAAGAAGCCGCATCATCATCTCCTTCGCTCTCTGTCTGTGTTTCTTTTTAACTTTTCGAAAGATATCCTTTCTTGTGTTGTTTTGTGGTTTGGTGTGTTGTTGTGTGCGCGTTTTTTTTTTTTCTTCAACTTTCTCAAGCAAGACGTCTTGGAGTTTGTTTCTTCCCCTCTTCGAAGACCGCTACAAACATAACATCGTCGTCTTCAATGATTTCTTCAATCGGATTACGATGACATTTTTTTTAAGATGACAACATACCATCGGAAGATATTCTTAGACGTCCGCTGATATGCGTGGATATTTTTGACGGATTGGCTGGGCCCCTGGGTTTCTTTTGTAGTTGTTGTTTTGTTTTGTTTTTTTTCTTGTTCAAAACTTTAAAGAGAGATTGAAGAGTTCGTCTTGTGTGAAACCCGCTCGTCCAGTTCTGGTGGAATTTTAACAAGACGGTGCGGGTTTTTTTTTTTTCCCAGTCTTGTATTTTGGGGCCGTTTTGATGGCCGTCCGTGGCTACCTTTTTTTTGGATAGCATTGATTATTATATCCTCGAAGAGGTTCGATTATTATTATCTTTCTTTGAATAGCGGTTTTGGAGGAATATCGATCAATGATGGGATGATCCGTGAAGGGGGGAAAAAAAACACTATCGGTATCATTTATTTATTTACGTTCAAGTAATGCATCTCGAAGATTGTCGTAGACCTCGTTCTCGCTGATGATGATGATGGTGGAAGACGGCGAATTTACCAACATCGGAGAAAGCGATTAAACGATGAAGGGTTCGAATTCCCGCAGAAGACATTTCTCGACCTGTTGTTCGCTGGCGTCGTTGATGTTGCTGTTCGTGGTGGTAGACCGGGCGGCCGCGTCCGGTTCGTTCGAACTCGAGGTTCTGGGGATACAGAACTCCAGGGGGGAACTGTCGGACGGTACGTGCTGTGGCGGTGGTGCCGACGACGACAGGAGGGTCGAGGAACAACACACGTGCTCGACCATGTGCAGGACATCGTTCAGGTTGTGCCTCAAGGAGTATCAGTCGCGTGTGAACTCTGCGACACCCTGTACATTTGGTAACATTTCTACTCCCGTCGTGGGCGGGAACTCCTTTTCCATACATGCCAATCGTAGTCACCAGGTAGTACTGAGGCTTCCATTCACCTTCAGGTGGACGGTAAGTTTACTCTTTTTTCATTTAATTAATCTATTTGTGTGTATTCATTTTATTTTCCACGATCATAATCAAGTTCGATTTGTCAAATTTTGTAATTGCTCTTGATGTACATTCACGTCCACAGAAATCAGTGAAACTTCTTTGAAAACCCTCTGCAGGGCTTATTTTTCCCGAAATTTTTCTCACATGATAGATCACCTCTATTAAGGGGACATGTATTAGAATGGCCAATTTTCAGTAATTCTGAAGAATGGGCATGGCTATCTCAGCAAAATTTTCTAGCTATATAGTATCTTTAAAGATGAATAAATAACAATAATTCTTAACCCCTCTATGGTCCCGTGTATATTTAAATATAAACGGTAGATACATGATCAAAAACTATTTATAAAAATTTCTTTTCTCTTTTTTTTTTTGGTATTTTAGAAAATACATTTTTTAGTGTTAATTTCAGTACAAAATACGGCTGTATAAATACAATACTTTTCTTACTAAAAAGAGTTTATTCCCAGTCTGTGCCTTTTTTTTTCTCCTTTTTTTTAAAAACTGCTGAAATTTTGCGTTTTCAGTGATTTATAAAATCGCACCAAATTGAAGGAACATAAAATGCATCGTTAAAAACAATTCAACTTTGCTATGCATGATTCTATCTGTCATAAAAAAAATTCACCATAATTTAATAACTGTATATTTCACCCTTAATTAATCATTTAAGCTAATTAAAAAAATCCATTCTCATTAATTAAATTGCTATGTTGATGTATTCTTTTAATTAAAAATATGTTAACTGCACAAACTAGCATCCGTTTTTTAAAAAAAAATAAGAATTTTTTCTGGGGTCGAACCATAGAGGGTTAAATACATTAAAAGTACCAGAATAAAGATGTTATAATTCGTATAATGATCTCTCATTAACCACATATAGTGTACTGAGAATATCTATTCAATGCCTGGCAAAACAAAAAACACATTAAAAGAAGTGAAGGGATGATATGCCACATTCTTATATATACACAGTAATAATAATAATTTATTTACTTGCATATAAATCATTGGCCTGTTACAAGACAGGCAACACCACGAGATTGCACAAAAATGCATCATAATTAAAGAAATCATAATAACGTGTCATAATTTCTTGTATATATGTATAATATAACAAGCATAAATTCTTAATTTTGCGCGTTTTTTTAAATGATACGAACAAGAAATATTCCATAATACTTATGCATTGAAAATTTTTACAATAGAAAAAAAAATATATTATAAATTCTTTTATAACCCTTAAAATGATAAAATAATCAACGCATATTAGGGTTAAAAAATAATAATTCTAATATGTCAACATTATTTCCTGTCTACAATTCCGCATTGTTTCAGGAACATTCCAAAACAGACAAGAACGATTTATGAATTGTTATTGATAGCACTAAAAGGTGGAGGGAAAAAACAATAGTATATCACTCTATTTCTGTTCAAATAGTTATCATTTATGTTTTGTACATAGATGCCTTCCAAAAAAATATTAAAGAAAACGCGGAAGAGATCGATAAATTGATCAACATCGATGACCTTAGCTACCAAGTTATGAAGGTGGAGAACATGCATAAATGTCCTGAGAAAGAGAAAACAATACATGACATCGAATACAATAGGATTCGGATGCAATCCATCTTCGCCGCTTAAGTTCTCTGAAACTTCAATGCATATAAATCTGCCCATAAACAAAAACTGTATGAGTATTATTCATATAATACATCATTTTCGTAAGAAGTACGGCTACTTACTAACATATTTGATATTCCTTTTTAATTATACTTATATTTATATTTCAAGATACGGGAACATTCTAGTAAAAGACTCGAATATCAAAAAATATATATAAATGCATATGTATTTAAAAAAACTAGATGGGTAAAGTGAAGGCTGGTACGGCCTAATGACCCTGAGAACGGTCTTGTAATTTTCTATGTTTTTGTTTTTCACCATTACTAGAACTGTTTTCCAAATAGAATTTACGTGAGCCCAAACTGCGAAAGAATCAAAAACCCTTTCGTCATGTCATGTTCTCATGTTCACTCAAATGTAGGTATTAACGCCTTAGTCCAGCCTTCTAGCCTCAATTAAACGCTATTCTGGGTCGCATTGGGAGAAGAAAAGCTGTTTTTCGGCTGCACTTAGAATGCAAAAGGTAACTTTGAGATGAGCACACTTTGAAGTCAAATTTGTCATTCCAAATGAGAAAATGAGCAAAAATTATTCTTCTTCTACTAAATGACGAAAGTCACTTGAAATTTACCCGAGAAAAAGCATCGAGTTATATGAAAAATATTTGTTTATCTTAGTTCGAAATCGTTTGTTAGATCGCATTCGTATCTGTTCTAGCCCATGGACAGTATATGAGTAGAGAGTATGAAGTATATGAATTAGAGAAATATAATACTGTAGTTTGAAAACCCTAACCGGAGAGACATGACAGAATATGACAAGAAAGCATAAGATTGTACATCCAGCATGTCATACGTCGTTTTCACCCAAAATCAACTGAATATAAATTACATATAAAACCTCGAATTTTTCCGCAAAATTTCAATATAGACCTATGTTACTTATTTCAGGAAGGGTATCAAAAAATAATAAAAATTCTACGGATGATTCTAAAATTACAATAAAATATAGAAAAATATCAGCAAAAAAAGAAGACATTAAATTCCTCAAATTCAAATTACTCAAATAAATTAGAGCCTTTGTTTGTTCGAATTTCACTCCATAATCAGTGCTTTCAAAGAGGTTGAGACTAAGGCTTTATTCAAATATTTTTTTAAGGGATGGGCGCATTTTTTTTGTCGTTTATCAATTTGTTATTGGACACCGATGTACAGGGTGTTTCATGAAGAGTTTCCGAAACGAATAAAAATAATATTGATACTAAAATACTAATAAATACCACTATAAGTTGATCATAAAATATGATAAAAATAAAATGTGAAAAAAAAATCAGCAAAAAGAAGAGGGAAAATTGAGTTGTGTTAGTCTTATTCCCGTAAAATGATATAACCATGTGAAGCTAATTATTTATGTAAAATAAAAATTCCTATACTGGCATCAATCTAAAACAAAAAAAATATTGATTAGAAAAATCTGCGCCTGCCTATTTTGTACCAGAAAAGATACAACCTGCAAAATTTAAAGGAAAAATTCGTAGCGATTTTGATAGTGCAAGTTCTAGTAGTAGTGAAATGTGCGTTTCTGGGCCATAGAAGCTCCTATATGGGAGACGACGAATATCTCTACTACTATCACATTTCACTACTATTCTCCCATAGAGGCTTCTACGTACCAGAAACGCACATATCATACAAATTATGATAGTAGAGAAATTCGACGTCTCCCATAGGAGCTTCTACGGCCCGGAAAAACGCACATTTCACTACTTACTAATTGTAAATATTTTTTTCCTCAAATGTCGAGATAGTCGGAAGAGTGGCGAATATATCAATTATAAATATCTCAAAGAATGTTCTCAAACAATATTACGGAGTACATTTCTGTCGTTATAATAGAAACGCAAATCTTAAAAACTGGCTCTTTTTGAGGGAGCATTTCAGATAAACTGTTAGTTTTTATTTTCCTCTTCATTTTTGTTTTACTGAATTTACTCCGAGCAAATTTTCATTTCCAACAAATGTTCTTCAAGTTTTATTACATTTCATTTTGATTTTAGAACTAACCGTAGGGCTTTCATTTTACTTTCATTAACTCCCATGGAGTTATTATGATCGGCCGAATTTACTGACTGAATTTTCATTTTACTGAATTGACGGGCTGAGTTTTCATCTTACTGAATTTCAATTGAACTAATTCTTTAATTCTCCACTTTTTACTAAGCATTTTTATATTTAATTTCAATTTTAGAACCAACTTAGAATTTTCATTTTTTTTTCTCCAGACATTTACGGGAAAATCCCAATATAAAATAAAAATGCAAGATATACAGAAAAGTGGATGTTGTGTGAAGAGGCTTATTTTTTTGTTTGGAAAGATGTTTATTTATTCTTTTTTAGAAAAAGACGAATCAACATCTTTCCAAAAAAAAGCATCTTCTCACACAATATCGTTTTCTGTATATCTTGCATAAACAAGTAGAGACCAACATCATGTCATATAAAATTAAAATTTATTTAACACAGTGTAAAAATATCATCACTATTTTGAAAATAATCAATATTTTAAATTGCACTCGGTAAGGTTCGTGACGAAAACATTATGGAAGTAAATTACGTATAAGCCCGTAAAATAAAGCTCAGGCAATTTCCAGCCCAAAACATGCCCGAGTCATTTCGCCCTGTATTTTCATGTGGAATGTGCGGCAACATCTGTGTGAAGAGAATCCCGATTTCTTTCTTTTTATTTTTATTATTATGATGGTTCGTTGACAAGAAGCTACAGGTGCGGGAAACTGAACTTAGTACTTTATGTTGTGGCTGTTCCATGACCTCTCTTCAAAATTCTTTCTCTTTCACACTGACGTCCTTTTCACCGAAAAAATGGAAAAAAAAAAACCTCGTCACAATTTTCCATTCACATGAAAAAAAAAAAAGGAAGAAGAAAATATCTCAACATCTCTAATGTTCACATGCGTATAATTGCATGGCTTTCGTTTTGCTTGTTATTACTACACTCTACTTATATTATAAGTTCCTTTTCCCATGAGAATATTTCGACTTGAATCGATAGACGAATAAAAAGCTATTATGAAATTGTTTTTTTGTGATTAACTGTTAGTTCCCAGGACGGACCCGAAATAAAAATTAACTTCCTGGATAAAGAAAAATGGAATTCCCGTGCAGACTATGCAGATTTAATTTGAATATATCATTTTAATAGAATATACGTTTTCTTTTAGAAATAATTCAAAGATATATGCGGGTATTTTTAGAAATGTGAAGAGCATTGTCCATTGTTTAAAATATATGGTGATTATAATCGAAGTTCCGTTTGAAAATTTTCTGAAATAAGAGTTATTAATCAGTATGTTTGGAAATTTCACGTGAACCTGTACTAATAAAATTTCGTTTAGTGAAGGGAAAAGAAAATAGTTTAAAAAAAAAATTGTCGTCAAAAGATGGTGCCGTATTACTGTTCAAATGCGATTCCAAACTTATAGAAGCATAATTTATCTTCAATCATCACTTTTTGATGTGAATCAATTTTTTTCCCATACCATTATTCAGAATTTTATCTTTTCAAACTGATGAAGGAGGATTTTATAAATTCGATAATTATTTGATATTTTAATAATCGTTTATATTTTACAATATTTTTTTCAAATTATTTTTTTGAATTGAAAGATTTGAATTTCTAATACAATTGAATAATCGACGTAGTTGAACCCAAAATTGCCAAAAGTTCTTTTTACAATTTTTGGGTTCAACTACATCGATTATTCAATTGTATTATCTAACCCAAAAGGTAATTCATTTCTATTTGAATTTCTTTATACTCGCATATTATATCTATTGGTTCATATAGAAGGGAATATCGGAATTACATCATAATCATTCACTTACTTAAGAAATTTACTTTCCATTTTTATAAATTCTAATTTTCAAAATACGTCATTAGTGCGTTATTAGTTATTAATAAGTTGATTGTGGGAAAAACATTGTTAAAATATTCATAATTCGTTGTTACGACGTCGACTGTTGTGAATACACTGTCAATTGAGATTTCTTTAACCTTCCAAATGATTTTATAGTTATTATCGTTTTATAGATTTTCACAGCAAAATCTATACTTTTTGACTGATTTCCGAAAATTTATACTAAGCAAGACTGAGAATTTTCATTGTCATGTCTATTTTAGAACTATGTCGAAGATCAACAAACATCCAAAATATTCAAATGGTTTCTCAACTTCAACAATGTCTTTCAGAATGTTTACTATGATTATCGCAATTCTTAAATGATTCTAATTTCTGATTTTAATGCACTTTTTTATGGAGAAAACTCGGACAGCAGCAGTAGCTATTTCTGCTAATAACTTGATAACATTTCATGTTATTTATTTATCAATAATATCAGAATTTTTCCACATCTGATTCAATGTTAATATTTCCAATAACCCGTTTCAAGACAAACTGACATAAATGAATAGGATTCAGCTTTTAATCAAAGTATTGCTTAGCACCAGGACTGTATTTCATGCATGTGCAACATTTTCAATCACATAGGACGGCAAAATTTGGGGAGCGGTAAATTTTTGAATTGCAATATCCAGAGATGAAGAAATCAATCATGATATGTAACCGACTTATTTACACGTAGGTGCTAGTGTTAAGGGGACACATGATTGTTAAGAACTCACAAGTCATGTGCATTTATTATTTCGTAAATTGATTAAACAAAAGTAGATTCATTTTTGTGTTTGAAACTTTGTCATATGTGTTGTTAGTGTTCTTACAATTGATCATAAACTTTTTAAAAAATATCTCATATATTTCTATGTATGATTTTTGAAGCAAATTTTGCACCTTTAGAAACACAGGTGTCTTGCGAATGAGTTATTTTCTACTTTAGAGCTCTGATTTTTTTATTTGTATGTAATTTTGTAATGAGAGAGAAAGATAGAGAACCTCAGTTTTTGTATAATTATGAATCAACGTTTTTTTTTAAGTTCAAAATCGTAATTTTGCATTTCAATCTATTGAATTTTCAACAGCGGTCCCAATAAAAAGCCACACATAACGAGATTTACAAAGGACTACTACATATTACAGTATAAAATCCCTCTTAACGAAAACCCCTCAGATGCGATCACCCCTCTTTCACGGCCGAATAATAATTTCCACTCATATAATAAGAGAATGCATGCCAAACTCCTGACTAACGTTCACACCCTCTTTTACGGAGGAAATTTTTTCGTCCCGACGGTGTCCGCAGAAGAGAAGTTTGACTGTATCATCTTTTGCTTGAGATACGATACACATTTTGAAGCAAGACATTTAACTACACTGGCGTGAACACCTGATAATAGAATATGGTAAGGAAAAAAAAAATCTAAAAAATTCCCACAAGTATAATTTCACAAACCGTAAAACAAAATTAAGTGCTGTTCTATCAGGGAAACCAAATCTAATACCTAAAAAGCATACATAACATCACTATAAATAAGAACCAAAAAGAAAAAAAATCCTCACTCGTTAAAATTGAATACAATGGCGACATACACACACCAGAGAACAAAACAAAAGAGTATACGGTGGGGTTTAGTATTAAAGATGAATTATTTATAAACTCGCGCAAATTCAATCTTCTCTTTCAATCTCAATTCCTTGGCTTGTTGTCGAAATTCCATTCTCATGGGTATTTTCTCTCTCTCTCTCTCTTTTATATTTTATATATATTATTTTATCTGATCCCGACATCGTAAGTTATTCAACACTCTTGAGAATAAGAAGGAAAAAAATGGTGCTAGTGTATTAAGGTAGTATGTATAGGAAAAACAAAAAAAGGGGAAGCCATGCCAAGCGTAAAATTTTGCCCGTTGGCTCTGTCAATAAATAAACGTGGATAAGAATGAGATAAGAAACAAAAACAAAATAAGAAATTGAAAATGGCTTCTGGCCATCTACGATGTCTTGATGATACCGATTCCCTTCCTTTCCGTAACACCGTTATCGGATAGCCCCGACGACTGTCTAAACTGCTGACACTAAATGGCGAACGACGATGGCTATTCCGGACAAAAAAAAAAAAGTAATAAAGCTATTTTGCGGTAAAGAAAAGAATATGTGGTAATAAAATACCGCAATGTGTTCTTCTCTTGACATAATTATCAGATTTTTTCCCCCCTTCCAAATATATTATCATTGATAACGATAACGTAATGGCTGATCGCGAGGACATTTAATATGATGATCTTCGAGTATGAAATGAATACGAAATATGGAGAAATGCAAGAATTTTCCCGTGATTATTATCAGCTGGAGGCTTACGAAAGGTGGTCCCCCCTTAAGAAGTTATTGAGAGGTTTGGATGAGTTTTAGATCAGAGCACACGTTAGGTCAGAGTTCCACAGACTTCTTACAGAAGGCATCTTCACCTCGTTGCTCGCGAGCACCACGGTGCTTGCTCCCTGAAATACCCAGAGTGCTCGATGCTCGTGTCCGATTTCGTGTTCGCGAGCACTTGATCAACGTTGCAATTAAACACCTTGGAGGAATTGCATTCAGCGATTGAAATCATTGTCACTTTATTCATTCGTACATGTTGTACTTGCTTTAAGGGTACTCTTCTTTTGAAGATGGGCACAGGCAGTGCTCGCGACTGAAAAGAGATTGAAGACTTCTGTCTTAGAGGGTTTCAGAGGTGTGTTATTAGCTTGGATGAGAAAACAAGTCATTCATTGTTTTTACATTGCTTTATACTGAATCTTATTTTCCAAAGGAAGTATGTGGGGGTCTGTGATTCCATCTTATTGTCACAAAAGTTCCACGGTACGCAATACGGCGAGAACTCCTACATTCCATACAGGCTCAACCCATGGTCCGCGTTTAGGCTTTCGGAGTCATCTGAAGGTTCCTACGATCTCAAACCAATGAAAAATGAGTCAACTGGCACGTTTCCAGATCGCTTAAGTGTCCACATCACTGGAGTGGCCCGTGACATATTCCTAGAGCACTCGAATGGCTCGTGGGTATCACACCACATTTATAGATATTCCTTTCTCCTATTTTCATTTTGATATAAACAATATTTCCGTGTCCAAACGGTAAAAGGCATTTCTCAAATTATTCAAAGACGTTGACAAGTATCCCAAAAAAAATTTTATTTAGGGACTTCGAAATCGATATGAATGCGAAATCTCAAGCATAAAACACCAAGTCAAAAAATTTCAATCGACCTTCTCGTCAATACCCGAACACATTTAAACCATCTCTTATATAATCGAGAGTATTTGTTTCTCTTAAATATCGAGACGTTTATCACGAAAAAAAAAATATATATATATATAAGAAAAAATTTCTCTATCAATAGTAATACATAAAAAAAAAAAAAAAAAAAAAAGAAAACCTTACATTCCGATATACGCGTCGATGGCAGTACGTGCTCATTAATCCATTAAGTGTAATTTTCGATGAGCAAATTGGGCTATTAAACTTGAGTAGGGCTAGTAGTAGTGGAGGGACTCGCAGATTTTTATAGCAGGGCTTTCAAGTCTCTAAAAAAAAAGAAGCAAAAAAAAAAAATCCTCGCCCCACAATCTTCTTTTTCTCCTTACCTCACATCTTCCAAGGAACTTGGCCGGCCGTTCTACCACACAGTCATCTACTATCTACCTATCCACAGAGTGGTCATGAGCAGACCGAAAAAAGAATTTAAAAGAAGAAAAAAAAAAGCCTATAATAAATCAGGACCTGCATTCAGTAGCGGCGATTACACACACATGCAAAGAGTTTTTCTTTTCTCGTGAAGGAATTCCTGTCTTCTTTTTTTTTTTCTATTTTTACCTGTCTTTTCCATTTCTTCTTTACCTATTTTCTTATATATATATTCTTCATGCCCCCCCCCCCCACAAAACTTTTAAGAAAGAAAGTAAGAAAGAAAGGACCACCCTTACCTGCCTACACTCGTGGCCCTTCCATCCTTAAAGGAATGTTGTTATCCCCTTAGTAACAGGCTCTCTCTCTCTCTCTCTCTCTCTCACGAAATCAGGTGTGGGGGAATTTTTATTTTATATTATTATTATTGTTATTATTATTATTTTAAGTTTCTTAGTGTAATGAAAGGGGTAAAGTATTATTCTTATTATTTTTCGATTTTTTTTTTTTGGGTCTAAAGTATGTGTTATGATTATTTATTTATTTTGACCCCCGTCTCTTCTTGGAAAATTGAAGTTGAAAATGGTGTTTTTGAGTTTTCTGAAAATATTAGAATTTTTCTTTAATTCGGGAATTGTTAAGATAGCTTTTTTTTTGTATATGGGATTCCATGAATTTTCAGTAGTGTGTTGTGTGTGTCTGAAAATTTAAAACTGTTTTTGTTACGATCCAATATACGGGCACGGGTTCGTAAATCGGATTGTTTTTAATCCGGGATTGTCACAGTATAAAAATTTAGTATAAATATCGAGTTCTAGATTTTTTTTTATAATTTAGTTTAAATATCTAGTATAAAAATTTTCAAACCATATCTTGCCGTATTCCCGTATTTTACTAGACATTTTCGTACTTTCACGCCGTTCCGACTGCTGTTATTACAATTGTTCCGTTTTCTCCTTAATTGAACTTGTAATTTTCAGTTAAAGCGTGAATGAAGATAGTATTCACAACTTATAAATTATATTATCATAATGCTACTTTTCATTTCCCGCACTGTTCAGCAATTTAATAATCAGAAAATTTGTCCAAAATAGCATTTATTTTATTTATTCATTTATTTTTGGGTAGAATTAGTGATATTACTTGTTTATGATCGCAATTTTTTGTCGATGAAATATAGTTGCACCACGTATGAGGATTTAGTTTTTTACAACAATTTCCTAGTTTTTTTTATTCAGTAGCGATTGTAACTAAATTATTAAGTCTTCCCGTGAACTACCCGTGCAATCGTCGTGTACCAACTCAAGTCCGCGAACCACAGCTTGAGAAACGCTGTGCTGCAGCACTTGGTGGAACACTGTGCCGAAGTTTCTTGAGCTCGAGCATGAGTGTCACGAGATATTGAAAATCCAATTCTAAAGCAATTTTCTCCAATCTTTGTACAGCTGCGAAACGGTAAAAATAATTGAACAATGTAGCGGACCGGCGAGAAATAAATAAATGGAAAAAAATAGTTTGAGGACCGACACAAAATAAGTAAATAGGAGAAATAATTTCCAGATCTACAAAAATAAAATATAGGAGAAATAATTTGCGAAGGTTTTTAACAACTGGCTATTGCAGAGATGAATTTGTGGAAAGAGGTAAAATTGAACTTACTTTGTGGGGAATCGAACTGACGTCCTTTCAATTTCCGGGTAAACGCCTCCCAGATCACTAGACCAGTGTTTCTTAACCTTTTTTTGCCTGTGGCCCCCTTTGAAGCATATTTTTTTTCTTGTGGCTCCCCTGTCTTACCCAGAGTCTTCAACCCCCATCTGGAAGCAAGATCCTTTATACGTGTTGAATTGATTTTTTCAGTAAATTTATACTGAATGAAAATTTTGCAAATAAGATTGGCCTCCGGACCACTGACCTAGAATTTATTGAACTCCCCGCTTATCCGAGTTCTATTCAGGATCGTCTCAACATCATGGGGCCCCTCTAGGCAAAGTGATGCTATGGTAGTCCCATACTTAGCCAGAAATAAACAGCCTACATATTTCCTACTTATTTTCGAAATTTATTATACTATACAAAATATCATGAGGGATGGGGTCGCTTACGAACATGAGACCCTGGGCATGTCCTCTCACAAAAGTGGGACTGACAGAGCTGCAGCCCGGGGCCTGATATGGTTTTCATCATTTGTTTTTTCACTCAAAATTTAATATGGGGGGGGAGGGTTCTGTGAAAAACCCCATTCTAGGGAACCTGCTGTAAAATGTAGGTGGTGAGGCCTGGGTGGGTCCATGCCCTAAGACGGTCCTGGTTTTATGGGTGGTTTTGTTGGATTCTGTGTGTGTATAGTCACTAATATAAAAGCTTTATTTCTTCACACCTTAATTTTTCTTCTCAGCTCTCTGCAGCCCTCCAAACCACCTGTCATGACCCCTTTCTCCATTTTCTTCCGTGGTCCCCTTGAAGTATCCCAGTACCACTAGGGGGGCCATATGGCCCCCGGTTGAGAACCACTGCACTAGACTACAAAAACAACGAATCTCTCAATCTTTCTAGGGCATTCACTCGGAAAATGAAATGACATGGGTTCGATTCCCCTCAAAAAGGCAGTTGAATTTTCTCTCTTTCCAAAAAAAAAAATTCATCTCCACAACAGTCAGTTGTTAAAAACCTTCGTGTGTGTGAATAACGAAGAGTAACGTCATCCTTTCAGAAATAATTTGTCAACTGGAAAAAAAATGTAAATAATATATCTGAGAAAAAATTTACGAATCAACCCGGTAAAAAGTAAATAAATGGGAATTAGACCCTATAACTTGCAGACCAGCAAAAAAAAAAAATGAACATAACTCACAGCTACACAGTTAAGCCAGTAATGAAAACCAATCTGAATAGTCTAATATTTAAAAATAAATCTCAAATTACGTATGTAGTGACTATAGGAATTGGTCGAAATGTTTCACGGACAGGTAGAAAATTCTCACAGATCGATTGGTCCACGGACCAGCGATTGAAGAACACTGTTCAAAAAGATGAGGCGTAACGGAAAATATTTTGGAAATCCCTGACATAATAATCATTTTTTATATGAATAGCATTTCTCAGATCCAGACCGTGAAAAGAACTAAAGAGGAAACCAACTGGAAAAGGTCAGTTCCGATGATTGTTCTTGTAGGAAAAATCCCATGATTCTTTTCCTCGGATTAATTTCCCCTATCGATCATCCCACTTCATCATCTACGGATCATTGTAAACATTTTCAACATAAATTGTATCCAAACGGTATTTTTAGAGGACAAATATTTCGCTTCCGTGACAGTTGGGTCAAATCGGAAGTGACATACGAGGTCTAAAACCAGAATTTGATTCGAAACTGTTTCCCAACATCTCATTGAATGTGACGCCATACTTCAAGTGATGTCTTCGAACAACAATAATAATATGGTAATAACAATAATAAAAAAAAAATTACCATTCTCACCATGCTGATCGATAAACAATAGCCCTTTATGCCGTGACGTGATTCGATTCGGTTGTCAGTCGCTTTTTTTTGTTGTTGTTGTTGTTGTTGCTGCTGCTGTTTTTATTTACGGTGTTATGCAAATTCAAAAACAATGCATTACGTCATCGGTAGCCCGAACGAAATGATTACCGCACTTACAAAACAACAACAATAATTAACAATCGATTCTCCGATCCATTCGTCTTTAAGTGTATGGTCTTTTCTTTCTGTCTCTTTTTCTCGCACGATTAATGATCAATTAAGGGTGTAATTATCGTATTTTGTTCTTTGTCACGAAAGATTGTAAATCGTTGAACTGATCGCATAAAAATGCATTGACGGATCTCTCTCTCTCTCTCTCTTTCTTGTCATTAAAACAGCAAACAGATATAACGGAACAATCTGATGTGAAACACGTATGCAAATGGCAGACTGAAAGAACTCCTAAACTCCGCGTTTCGGACAATGGTGCTGTTGCGGGTCAATGACACATATATAGCTTCAAAAGTTTTCAGTCATCATTAGAATACTCAGAGTCCGTTCTTCAAACTCCTAGATTGGAAATTATCATTCCTTGCACAACTTACAAAGAGTCTCATTCACTGGAATGAGGAATAATGTGGCAGGCTTTTCCTAAATCTGCAAGTGTTTGTTGCTTTTCACCAAAGTCTAAGATTGATGTCTTGAGTGCGAGTAATCCCCACAACGCGAAAAATAGAGTGAAAATATAGTCTTCTATTTTTTTGAAATAGTGAAATCTGTCTAAGTCAGATAACTACGGCTCTCCATTGAAATTTATCCGAACTAGACATACGTCAAACTTGACTAGTTTTGGTGCATTAACGTAGAAAGTGGGTGATTATTGGATACAATTTTTAATTTTTTTTAATTGTTCTAATTTAAAAGATAACCTAAAACCTAGTGTTTTTTAGACAATTTGGATTCTTATTAGTGGCATTGAAGGAAATGCTATTTCAGAAGGGTGATATTAAATAGTCAGGTAATATGGAGTAGAGGGGTCAAAATGAAGAAAACTGCTTAAATTCATCAAAAACAAGATTTAATGAGTCTATGAAAATGAAAAATGAAAATTTAATGTGTTTTTTTTAATAGTTAAAGATTGTGTTGGTGTCATTGTTTCCGTTTACTACACTCAAAGATACAATGTGTCTCACCTACCCCCAGAACAGTCAAGGTGGGTCGTCAGAGGACAGGACACACATTATTCCCAGACTTCTCCTCTTCTATCTTCCTAAACTTCCGTTTTCAAGAGGTATTTTAGCCCGTAACTCAGATTGATTCTTATAATATTTCATATTACCCAACGTGCCATGTTTGAAAAAAAAAATAGCGTCCCATCTCTAACCGGAAAGAATCGCTAAAAATGTGCACAATTTAATAAAATGCAACTCTTTCATGTGCACAGTGCTTAGTTTCAAATTATTGGGCACATTTCCAGTAATTAATGAACGATTTTGAAAACTTGGGTGAGCAAATTTCTGGAAGTAGAGAAACTAATCTTTTATAGCAGACGTAATGATGGTCGCTTGGCTGGCATTTTCAATAGAGCATCATGGGGATACATTTCTGAAGTAGTCTATCTCTGTGCCATTTGGGAGCTTACCTGGAGGCAAATTGATTCCGATATATTCCTTACTTCCCAACTAATTCATTTATTCCTGCACTTCTTATATTTGCAATTTAGAGTGATTATAAATATCCAGATTTGTTTATCTCAAGGCAGGAACCCATTATAAAAAACTCATCGAGATCAGATTTCAAACAATTTCATGAATCACTGGCATTCCCTGAACAATTTTAACTTTCGATATTTAAGAGAAACAAATACTCTCGATTATATAAGACATGGTTTAAATGTGTTCGGGTATTGATGAGAAGGTCGATTGAAATTTTTTGACTTGGTGTTTTATGCTTGAGATTTCGCATTCAGATCGATTTCGAAGTCCCTAAATAAAAAATTTTTTGGGATACTTGTCAACGTCTTTGAGAAATGCCTTTTACCGGTTGGACACGGAAATATTGTTTATATCAAAATGAAAATAGGAGAAAGGAATATCTATAAATGTGGTGTGATACCCACGAGCCATTCGAGTGCTCTAGGAATATGTCACGGGACACTCCAGTGATGTGGACTTACACTGCTGGACACTTAAGCGATCTGGAAACGTGCCAGTTGACTCATTTTTCATTGGTTTGAGATCGTAGGAACCTTCATGTTTTCAATTTTAACTTTTATCCCCCAACATAAAAATTAAATTTTAGAATTTCTTGTGGTAGACCAGACAGGTTTCTGGATCATTATCGTTGATTGTTACATCCATATTCGTATTATTGTTACCTTTTATTTAATTTCATCCTCCAAATGCCTCGGGGCGGAGATATGGGGGGGGGGGGCAAAGCGTCAAAGGTTGAGTCGACTGATCTAATATATATATGTATATATAAATTGACATCATCATCGTGCCCCCCCCCCAGACTTCCAAGTCTATCTTCGCCTATGCTCATGACACAACCTGGCGATATCTCTTCATACCATAGCGCAAAACACGGTTTCCAAAACTTTTTGTTCCATCGCCCCCTTTTCAAAATTTTTTCATTCTCATCGCCCCCGAACTCAAGTCAACCCATAGGATCCTATACTAAATTCAAAGCTTCTACTGCCCCCCCCCTGAACTTTTGCATCACCCCCCCCCCCCCCAGGGGACGATATTGCCCACTTTGGAAAACACTGGCGTAAAATATTTAAAAATTTAAAATTTTTTCATTCAGTTGTCACATAGTTTTATGTACCTATTTCTGTACTTTCCACCTAATTCCAATTCCATTCTCGAACACTAACCCCCTTCACCCCCTAAAGAAAAATATAAAGCAGAGAAAATGTTTAACAGAACTTATTTACACAACACTGATCCTGGGAAAAATAAAAAATAAAAAAAAAAACAAGTAAAAACTAGTAAAACTCATTAAAATATTAAAACTCTCTCTCTCGCACGCAGTATGAAAACAAATTCCTCGCACAACAGCCAGCAGCCACCCACCCGCCACCTACTGTGTTACTCCAGTAGCGTTCAACAGTGTTATAATACAAAGATCCAAGCGAGTGTAAATATCACAAAATAATCCTTCCATTTGTTAACTGCCACCGCTGCTGAGCAAGAAGGTGTTAAAGTGGAAAGAAAACAAAAGAACACAATAGAATTGACATGAAAAATAACAATAAGAGAGAGAAGGAGAATAAAAAAAAAGCGAAAAAGAACAACAATTACTTTGTTGTAAAGTTAAATACCATCAAAGTCTTTTCTTCTTCTTCTTCTTCTACTTTAAATTGCATAATAATAATAAATGAAATTCGGTACAAGGAGAGAGAGAGAGAGAGAAAATGGGAGCTATTTTGGCCGTTCTTTTTCTACCTTTTTCATTGTTCTTAACATCATTTTAGGTTTTCACTTTTGACAAGAAAATGACGGTGCCGACATAAACGAGCTATAACAGAAATAATCTATTTCTCTCTCTGTGTCTTTTATTTTCTTATCCTTATTTTTTTTTTTTTTTTCTCCTTTGAAAGCTGCGAAATCATCGCTAATGGTCTTTTCTTAAAGTTGTTACATCGTGAATAATTGGCAGAAGAAAAGAGAGGTTATGCAAGGGATGAGAGAGAGAGAGCGAAAAAGAAATGATAATGGCTTTGAAACGCCTGTGACTATAACTACTGCTACGGTTTTTATACACTGTATTAAAGACTACACCACGTTAGGGGGTTTCTTTCTTTGAAATTATTGTCCAAGAAATTTACTGGGTTATATAGTCGTGGATGATATTATTTTGTGGGTTTCTCAATATACTCGGCAGTAATTTCGATATAAGTTAAGTTCAATGGCCAGTGTCTTGTCATGTGGTAGTTTTTTGGGTTTTGATCACGATTGAATAGATGGAATTTTGAGGGGGAAATGGTTGGGCTGATGCAGTTTGAATTGGTCGAGTCTGCGTTCATAGGATTTTTTTTTATCTAAATGAATTAGTGTTGACTTCATCGTTCGTAAAAAAAATTTGTGGTTTATCCTCTTCGTTCCAAAGGATATGATGGCATTCCTCCAAAAACGGTTGTAAATGGTTTAAAATGGTTTTAAGGATTCTTTTTTCAAGTTCAGACCGGAGTTGCACGCATGTGTACCTGACTCCAATGGTCCTAGTAAAGATATCGACCGAAATCAATTAATTTATTATATAATTAATCAAGTTTTTTTAAAGGAATGAAATTTTCTTTTCAAGGGATATTTTTACATATCGTCCCCTTCATGCCAGAAGCACGAATGTACAAGTTTTCACTTTTGGGGTTTATCAGCTGGTCGGATCCTTCATTTTGTTGTCTAAGTTTTGCCAGAAACGTGATGATTAACCCCTATTGAAGAGCATTTTACTAAGCATTTTAGGGAAATGGCACTCACAGAATAACATGGGTAGATTAAACATTAAAGGTAAATTCAAACGTATAGCACTTAATTTCATTTAGATGCTAGGTTTTTTTTAGTTCTTTAATGGCAATTACGTGCGGCCCGTCCAAAGCTACGGTGATTTTACGATTAAATTTTTTTTTCTTCGATCATTGTTTTCTTAATGTGAATTGGCGAACACCATCATGTACTGTATATTACGTGAGAATAGCAATGATGAGAGAAAAAAATCATTCAGTGAATATCAAAAACCAGTTACAAAGACTTTTAATGAACATTTAGAGTGTACTACCATTAAACGAAATTATCCATATTTAAAAATAGTGTAAAACTTCAAGCTGACATAAAATTGTAATTATTATTACTATTATTTTCCAGTTGAATTTCGAAGGTCAAGTGGAATGGTTGAATAGTTCCTATGACATGATGGGGGCCACGAACCGGGAAATGATCGAATAGAAAATGCGCTTATGAATTATAAATTTTATTGACCCCAATCCTTTGAGTCAACTCACAGTATAAAGCCCATTCTTCGCAAATCCGGACTATCCATAACGGGGCATCGTCCATTCAAGCATTGATTAGCCTATACTGTATTCATTTGGTCAACTCACTTGAAGGCAAGGGATTTAACGCCTTTTCCCCGGAGAACATAAAACTCAAATAGGCAGAAAATTAAAAATATTGTTGAGCTGCGAAACCTCGGGACGGAAGAAACCCATCGATCATCGTTAAATATTTAACGAAATATTTTGGCCGCGATCGAAAACTCAAAAAAAAAATATCCAAAATTCGATTTTGTGGTAGCCTACACACATGCGTACGGACAGACTGGCCGACTGTTATTAATGATGATGGACTCCTACAATACCAAGTGTTGCGCGACGGAGAAGGGGCCCCAATATAGCCACCTACACTCCTGGGCTTCGAATTGAATGGGACGTTAAATTTTTGTCCCTCGTCCCACAGGACGACTGTGGAAATTTATCATCTGAAACGATCTCGCCTGAAAAAGGCATCGAACAAAATGGTAACTCCTGTTGGTTGGACCGATAACAATATCGTCTCGTGGGCCTCATAATCATCGTACCACGTAGTACAGGGGCGTTACTTAACACACGTACACCTTGGTACGACATCCCTCTCTCTTTCACCTACTACTTTTCAGAGTTCTCCCCCCTCCCAAAATACAATAACCAGCCCTGGTGTACTGGGGAAGCTATTTATTATCCCTCAATGAATTCATTGGGTTGTATTCAGTGCTAGTATGGAGGAGAGGAAAAGGCTATTTTAATGGTAATGTAGACCGTGGTGGGGGGGGGGACCAAAAAGGGTTATGATCAACTCTTGTTTATGTATAGTACTCGGTACTATAAATTGATAGGGTACTCAACATTTTGGTAGGTTTTTCTATACCGTATAACAGGTGTTTTTATCTTTGCGCTTCGTTCGAAATGGCTTGTTTTCTATAAGAGATCTCGGTACGCATAGGCGTACGTAGTATTTTCTCAAGCGGGGGGGAAGTAATCATGTCCTTTTTTTCCGGAGGGGTTGGTTCGTTCTTTACTGCAAGAAAAGACACTGAAATTTTGGGGCATTTGGGTACGCCAGTGCCGGTACGGTTCCCATAAAGTGTTTTTTGCAGTTTATATACAGGATCGGTTCCGATTGTAATCCCGACAGCAAAATCCTGACAAGAGCGAAATCTCGATAGACAAAATCCCGACAGACAAAATCCCGACATTCGAATGTTTAGCAAAATCAAAATCTCTACATGCCGAAATCCTGACGGACAAATGTCCCTACATGCGAAAATCCCGACATTACCTGAGAATTCAATTCTGAGAACAAAATCCCTGCACGCAAAAATCCTAAAGAAACCAAAATCCCTACTTGCCTAAATCCCGAGTTACCAAAGTTCTGAAAAGATCGAAATTCCGAAAAAGCTAAAATTCTGACATGCTACAAAATCACAAGAAGATCAAATTCCTGACCAGCGAAAATCCCGACAAGACTGAAAACTCCGTCTTGTCAAAAAATGAATTTCATTAAAAAAAAATCTTATTAACGGTCTTCTTTATGTAGGCTTTTCGGGATTTTGGCTTTCGGGATTACGACCCAGACTCATACTGGACAGCCGATGATTACAAATATTATTTAGACACAATATAGATTCTGAAAGCAACCGCATGTAGCTAAAGGAAAACAATATTTGTGAGAGAGAGAACCACACCTTTTTTATCTCAAATTCAATTTCGGTTAATTACAGTAAAAAATGGCGGATATTATTTAATAGATGCCGGGATTTTCTTGATAGAATTCAATTTTGATTATATGTTTCCTGAATACTTGTCTGTGGGAACGAAGCGTGTGAATAATTGGATGCGATTCTAGTGTATTTTGTTTTTATCGGATCGCGTTCTCTGGCAAGAATTCACGTTATTTTAAAGCGGCGTTTGCTATTCTCACGACCTTTTTACACGTTTCCCATTTCTATGCAATTCGTTATAAAAGGTTTTTTTTATTTAATATGAGGACTGAATGTATTCATGTCTAGTGATTTAATGAATATGGTTTTAGATCGTTGAACTCTTCTCCTGAGAATATTCGCGCGTTTTTTATGGCATTTACTACTATAATAAATGAAAATTATTTCCCTTGAATTTCGTAAAAAACAGTATTTTGAGATAGAGGAAGGTATATTCTACATTAATAAACAGCCGGAAATTTTCGCTTGATGGTAGAAATATCCGGTGCTCACTATCCGAGTTTTCCCTAAATGGTCCACAGGGAATTAAATCAATTTTAAAGAATAATGCATGTTCATTGTGTGTAGAGAGAAATTAAGTTTTTAGGAATCATTTCTAATCGAAGCGAAAGCTTCGAAATCAATTTTTCAAGTCAAAATTCAATAATGGAGTTTTCGACAATTTATGGCATTATTTAAATCGACTAGATCTTGGTTTTTTTTGGCAAAAGGACCAATTAAGTCAAATTGTGCCAAAACAAATGACCATATAAAAATAAGGTGACATTGTTTAAGTTCTGAAAAGTTTTAAAATGAAATGTCATACCATGTTTGTATATAGGGGTGTTCAAAAATGTTGAGTCAAATTTTGAGAGGTCGCAGAGAACATACTTAGATCATCTTTTTTTTTTAATCATGAGGATGCCTGAGCAAAAGCGTTACACAACGTAGAAACAGTCATTTCGCTCACATAAAAACAAAGCGTCAGTATTTGCATACATCGCCAGTTGGTCCTTCGAAATAAAGATGGTCTAAATTCTGAAAGTGATATATAACATCAAGAAAACATTTTTGTAGTAATGAGAAGTTACGGAACGTTACGTCACGAGGGGACGCGTGAGAAAAGAAATATACATGATTGAATGAATCTGTTAATGAAAGAAAGTAGGCTTTTACATGGCCTGGAGTTCACAGGAATATTCAAACTTATCGGGCTGTTAAGCCGTGATCGAAGATTTCCATCAGCATGGGAAAAGCCAATAGGAACAAACTGATAAGAAAACTCGACCACGGGGCATAACAAACAGCCCTGAAACTTTGAATATTCCTGAACCTATTAAAGAGTTTGGTTCATCTTTCTTGAAACACATTGTATATCCAATAGGCCTCTATAACCTTGTATATAGAGGGAGTGGAAAGGGTGAATTCCCTCTCCTGTGTTCACGAAAAAACAATTATATTACTGGCATAGCCGGGTTGGTAGAGTTAGAGGAACCCCCCCCCCCCCCCGAACACTATGAAACCATCCCCTCTCGTTCAAAGAGCCTTTATTATGAATGCATCGAACATTAGAACTTGCGAAGATCGATCAAAATTGCAGATTTTATTGAGAACGCATCAAAAAGACAGGTGGAAAATCAATTACAAATACGTCATGGCCAATTCACAAAATGTCCAAACTTTGGGCATCGGCAGTAATATTTATACACATAATAATAAGCTCAACATATAAGCTCCGAATTCATAATTGAACCGACATGTTTAAGAAGGGAATGAAGACCAAAAAAAAATGACAAAATTACTTTTTACACTATACAGCAATGGTGCTCATACTCATAGGCGGAGATAGACTTGTAAGTCTGGGGGGGGGGCACGATCTTTATTGCTGGGGGGGGGGGCAGAATGTTGATGATGTCAATTCATATATACATATATATACATTAGATCAGTTGACTCCACCTTTGACGCTGGGATGCCCCCCCAAGCCCCCCCCCCGTATCTCCACCCATGCTCATACTTTTGTCACCCGTGGATCTTCTGCCCAATTATGGTTCCCCCATGGCTTCCCAGAAGAAAGAGGGAATTCGGTAGATATTTACACTTGTAAAAGAATCACTCCAAAGCTTAAGTAGGAACACAAATGAATATCTCCAGCTCATCGCTACGCCCCTGACAAAGGTTGAGGATGGACTCTATGAAATACTGCTATAAAGTATATCAGCTTCGCTCACGTTTAGAGCGAAGCTACGAGAAGGGGGAGAAAAACAGTACCTAGAGGCAGACATGGAACCAAAAATTTTTTCTTGGTTATTAAATGAAACCACTACCATTTTTACGGTACTTTTCGATTTCTTAAAACATTGATTATTATGACTTATTCCCTTCTTAAACCTGTCGTTCAATGAAAAATCTGGACTCATGATTTTCATTCATATTCGATTCCTATTCGATTGCTTTTTTTTTTTTGTTGCATTATAAGCTGACGGTATATTCCGTTCGTAATTTCAAATACGAATCAAGACCTATGAGAACCACACACAAGGCACGCCATTTCACACAATAACTGTTGGAACCAGCTTCGGCAACCATCTTCAATCCACATCCTATATAATCAATTTCAACTATAGATGCAATCCGCAAACCTCCATCATCCAAATATTCTTCTACATTTTTCCCATGGACCAGAAACAAGTTTTCGCTGGGCATATCGTGGGTGCTGGATAAAAACCCAAAAGAAAAATCCCAGCTCTTTTGATGCCTAGAGTTATTACGCGTATGTGATGAGAGGCGTAGGCCATCAAAAAAAAAAAAATTTTTTTTTCTTTAATCTTCCACATATTATTATTATTATTATTTCTTATTTGCTCAGGTGTCTGCCGCGAGCAGCATACAGCGATCCTGAAACATTCATTCTAGAGCTCCATTGATTACTAAAAAATATAAGTACGAAGAAGTAAAGAGTGAGAACCCCCCGAGACCCCCTGTAGTGATAGAATCATTAAAAAGTCACTGAAAAAGAGTAGGAAGAAAGTATTTGTTTTTTCATCTTGGCAACTCTTTCTTACCTACGCCTTCTCAAATCAGATCAGTAGAAATAATAATGAAAAGAAATGGCGACTTAATACATTCTTTTCGAAATCTAAAGTGATGTTTGTACTCCCGTGTTTGTTTGACCTTCTGTATATACAACATAAAACAATACAATCATTACATAGGGCCTTAAAACAAACGTACTTTCTAATTACATCACTGTATTTACTGTCTGATATTCTGTGTATTTTGTTTTCTCACAAGAAAAATCTCTAGAATTTTTGACGGCATGTTAATGGCTTTGTTTGATATCTCTCCTTCTGTCATATGAATTGGAAATTATTATTGTTGTTGTGTTGTTATTCAGAGAAAGGCAGTCTGATAGTCTGATCCTTCGTTTTTATTTTATGGAAGTGATTGAGTGATTGTGGATCAATCTAATCTTTGGTTCTGTAGTCTGTAGGTATTGTTTGAAATACTCTTTAACGTTGGAATTTATTTAGAATGGTGTTTTATTTGATTCGGAAACATTTTATTTATCAGTTTTTATTTATTTCAGTTACCACAGTAGTGTAAAAGGTTGAAAATGTGTTTGATAAGCAGTAGTTCGTCAGAGATTTTCTTCAAGGCAGTCATGGCTGATCTGATATTGCATCATGAAAAAACTCATATCGTGAGATCTATCAAAACCATACCCTTCCTCATGTAACATTAGCACTCCTATAAAAATCAGTTATCATGTTACAGAGTAGTGTATTCACTGAATAATAAAGTGCAAGACAAATAAAGCTCCCGGCCATTCGTGTGTTGTGTAACATGTTTATCCTGAATGAAATATTTGCTTGCAATTTGAAGCATTTTTAGCTGATACTTTTTACTCGTGGCTTTGATTACTTGCAATTCATTTTTAAGGGGAAAAAGTCACACATTTTCATTACATGAATTTTGATACAATCGACGCTCGTTATAACGACCCCACCAGGGGCGTAGCCAGAAATTTCGTTCGGGGGGGACCATTTTCAATTCGGGGAGGAACCAAACATTTCGGGGGGGGGGACCAGACTCCCCAGTCCCCACCCTCGCTACGCCCTTGGACCCTACGTTACAGCGACCATTACAAATTACAATCACGTCCGGTAGGAAAAAAGTCCCAAATGTTTTCATGGAAGGACTATCATTTATGTTTTACTTTCGATATAACGACCCTCCAAATATAACGTCTGTTTTCAATGCAATGAAGGGAGTCGTTATATCGAGCACTATGGTGGCCTTTTAAAGCGTACAGTGTTCATGGCTTTTCAAAGCATTCTGCTGGACCATTGCTCGTAAAAATGTTCTGCTGTATTATGGCCTATTAAGGCGTACGGAATTATTATTATTTCTTATGAGTCAGATTTTTGTTTTGCGTTTTGTTGAACCATGGTTTTAAACATGTCCTAACTGGATCGTGGCTTTTCAAAGCGCTCTGTTGGATGTATAAAAGCGTTCTGTTGGGTGTAAAAAGGCGTTCTGCTGGGTGTATAACAGCTTTCTGCTGGACCATGGCTTGTAAAAATTTCCTGCTTGACCATGGCTTGTAAAATATGTTCGACTAGACTATGGCTAGTAAAATACGTTCGGCTGGACCATGGCTTGTAAAAATGTCCTGCTGGATCGTGTTCTCTTAAAAATTAAGGCGTTCGTGGCCTTTCAAAGTGTTCTGTTGAACCATGATACATGAACCATTGTGCTGTGCCCTGGCTCATCAAAGTGTTCTGCTTGGCTCTATGACTTGTAAAATCATTCTGCTGGATTATAGCTTTTTGAAGCGTTTTCATTTATCAAAGGTTTTGAAGACTATGGTTTTTAAAAGTTAATCATGAATTATGAGTTATTTTTACAAAATTTTTAAGAACATTTTTGTGTTAAAGTGCATTTCATGCCTTCTGGGGTTATTATTATTATTATTATTTAATCGTTTTAATAACAAGCTCTTCTGGACCATAGTCTGTAAAAATTTCAGTTAATCCATGTGTTAAAAAAAGCATTCTGCTGAGTCCTCCACCTTGCAAAGAGCAAGACTTCATGAAAGCGTTCTGTTTTATTAAGGCTCACCGAATTTTCATCAAATCCATTTCTCAGAACATAAGTCCAAAAAAAACCTGAAACTAAATATCAATTGATCATTGATAAAGAAAAAAATAAATAATTGGAACCACAACCTTGGTAATAATTGAACCACAAAATTATTAATCATACGGCAACCCACGTTAAAATCCGGATATATCTAGATGATTGAAAATCACTTCCACACACACACACACATCAAAAAATCAACATTTACCAATTGACATATGTTAATTCATGAACACACGATCTTACGAAAATCCGTGAGAAAGAAAGAGGGAAATCACTCCAATCGCAAAACCCACGCTTAATATATTATTTTTAAACACTACAAATCACTGCCAACACTTTCTTACATTTAATTTTTATTATTAATATTATTTCTTCCCCATCGACTTGAATCGATCTTATTTAAAAGGGAATGAATTGATTTCAACATTAAAAATAAATAATAATAATGATAATTTCCGCTCGTACCCTGTCACGACAAACGTAAGGTCATCTTGTCCCAATTTTCGTGAAATTTTAGACCAAGAAGAAAATGTAATGGAAAAATAACCTGTTCCATTTATATTTATTTACAACGGGAATTATTTCTGATGTGAGAACAAACGATTCTCTCTGGAAAACTGACCTTCGAGAACGGACATCACGGATTGATTTATCAACTTTTCTACCACCGACATTGTATATTACGCTCTCTTTCCCAACCCTTATAATGAATAACAGCAAGAAAATGCGTATATTGCGTACACATACGCTTTAAAAAAAAAACCAACGCAAACTAGGCCAGCAATTTAGTGTTAATTTCGTTTTAAGGCGACACCAATATCTCTTGTTTCCCGTTAATCCTGGAATGGATATGCAGTTATAAAGGCTACGGCTAATATCATTTATCTCTTTTGGATGGATATAAGATTACGACGAACCCGAAAAAGAACGAAAATTAGTTTTAATAAAAATGGTGGAAAGTGTTTAATGAAGTCACTTTTTTTTTTCTCTTCATTTTTAATTATAATGCGTTCATTTTTTATATATTCCTGATAGGGTGTGGCTTTCTGGGACTCTTTTGATTTTTTTTGGTTATGATGTTTAATAATTGCCTTTTTTATGATTATAATTATTAAGGTTTCTTGATTGTTAGTTGTGTGTGTGTGTGTGTGTGTGTGTGTCTCTGGTTCGGAATCTTGGCTATAGTTTTGATTATTTTCGTGGCTTTGTGAACTTTGTGTGTAGTTGTAACTCTTTTGAGGTTATATTTCAGTTTTTTATGAAAATTATGAGTGATCCTAAAATTTATTCAAAATTGTCAGATTGATTAATCGTGGGAGTAAAGTTTATTAACTTATTTCGAAATCTTGCTTTTTTTTATATAAAAATTCTGAAAAGAATATTGTGGGTGGTGGTATTTATGATTTTCGATAGCGAAATAAGGTAATAAAACTATGATGACAATGCAGAAAATTTATTAGTTTATCGGAATTTATTAGTTCTGAGAAACATGAGGGATTATAATTAGATCCTCGTGTATGACAGTGACAACGTGATTTCGGGAACACAACTCGTGAACACGTTCTGGTTGAGCATTGCTGTTGCTCTTTGAAAAGTTTTGCGACAACATGCCTTTTTCAGATAGTTTTGACGAACCATGAGTTATGGCTTCCGAAAGCGTGTGCGTTATGGGTGTCCAGCGATCATGATCCTCTCAAGTATTTTACTCTGCCATGGTCATTAGACGCGTTCTACTGAAAAATGGTTTTTGGAAGTTTTTTGTGTGTGTGTGTGAGTGCTTGTGTGACCATAGCGTGCTTTACGTTTTGCTGGACTATGGTTTTTAGAAGCGTTCTGCTGAACGACGGTTTGTAAAAGCATTCTGATTGGCCATACCCCCATTAAAGTATTTTGGTGGATGATGGGTCATAAAAGCGTTCTGCTGGTCCATGGCTTGTAAATTCGCCTTAGATCATGGTTTTTTTGGAGTCCCGCTGGTTTCATAGCCTTTCATGCTGGATCTTTATACATAAAAGCACTCTGCTTTATCATGACTTTTTCAAGCCTTTTGTTGAGCTTGACTATGACTTGTAAAACCGTCTTGCTCGGTCATGGCTTTTTGAAGCGTTTTGCTTCATTATAGCCTTATAAAAAAATTTCCAGCATCGTGGTTTTGAAAAGTTGACAAGCATAAGATATTTTTGGAGAAGACCACGACTTATAAAAACTTCTTTTTAAATCATGATTGATAAAAACGTTTTGCTGGATCATAGCACGTGAAAGCTTTTTTTCTGGTTTAACACGTGAGATAAAATCATTCTGCAGGACCGAGATTCCATGAGTTTTCATCAAATCTGAATATCTCAGAGCCAGACAAACATAAATTAGACAACACGATTTTACAAGACAGTCAGAAAAAAACAAAAATTAATCAAGCGTATTCTTCCCTGTAGCAAAAATGCTGATAATTCAAGAAAAACATTTTAAATGGCATTGATAAAACGTATTAATACTGTTATAATATTTAATTTATTAATAATTAATGCATATCAATAATTTAATGAAAAAAGTTCGTACTATGTATACTAAAAGTAAAAAATATCGTGCTATTTATAGATGCAAAAAACAAAGTTGAAAAATGCGTGCACCTTTGGCTAAAGAATTTATTTGAACATTTAAGACACAAAATCCTCATCCTGAAAAAAAAAATCATCAAAAAAGCATGCCAGTGAGTCTTCATGTATAAGATTTCCGAATTCCTCTTATGTAGAGTTCCTTGAAGAAAATCATGAGATGGCCCTCCATTGAACCAACACAATGACATTATCACATATATCATCTCAACTCCTCCACGATGAGCAACTGGATACTATAGTATCGGGTTTTGATTCTCAGTGCATCGAATTCCCTCTTAGATTTAATCCAATTTCACAATCACCGGTATCTGTAATCAAAGACGTATTATAAAATTTTATATGTCTTCGTAACTCTATTACAACGTATTTTTCTTTCAAATACACATTAATAATTTCATCAAAAATTTACATACCGTATGTTTTTCCGAATATGCATACCAGGATCAAGTCTGGATGTCAAATCTCACTACGTACGCCATAAATAACTCCACGTGTATTTCCTTGAAGTAATATTCGGAAATTTACGATTTCATATTTACGACCGAAAAAAGAAAATTTATTCCGATGTATAATTTTTTTTTTTGTCTGTAACATCGTGTAAGGAACATTTATATGGCGTTTCCTTCCGCCTCGGTCATATAGCGCCGTGTTCTTTTTCAATATAAACGCATTATTTCCTCAATCGTTAAGCATTACCATTATCCTTAAGGGCAAAGAACTGACCGATCATATATATATATATATATTCCTCCTTTTTTGTGATTCAAATTTGATGACCATTGACGCTTCTTCACATTTTCTTTTTTTTTATATTTTATATTATGCGAGTTGCGGCAACTTTTATCGCGATTTTATGCAGATAGTTGCACGTATAGAGGGTTAGTTCAGGGCAACGATGGACAATCGTGAGGGTGTCCGTCACTTCCTCACTGATTGAAAATTCTGAATCTTATTCTTTTTTCTTTTTTTTCACCCTTCTATCTTCTTTTTTTGATTTATACCTTTGGTAATAACAATCTCTTGATTTACGGTTCTCTTGTGGGATTTCAACGGTGATGTACCGTAAATTATACCGCTCGCCATAGTGTAAGGAACGGTCAAATGGAACCTGTTCGAGACGTACCAAATTGAATATCTGTTGGGGGTGGAAAGCAGAATTAAACAGAGCAAACTTGAAGAAATTCACAATTCTCTTTGCGTTCAATAGAAGCAACCATAACCATTCCGGTGGGGTGTTAATTTCTTGAGAAGAATGCCATTAATGTTCGTGAGTAAGGGCTTTGGTTGGTTCTGTACAAAGCACATTGAGCAAGCTACATAAAAAAACCCATCATGATTAAGCGGCCTGGTATGCTTTCGCTTGGTTCATGTCTCCTTGTCATGTTACGAAGATTTTGCAGGATGCTTCAGCAGGAAAATGGTACAGTATGAAGTTCTGTATCATCAATCCCATCAGGGGTGTCGGAAACGTTTCAAACCTGTGGTTGCTCGAACTGAGCTTCATGTAGGATGATTCTGATTTTTAGAGGTACTCGAGCATCCACAGCAACCCCCAGCTCCAACACCATTGCATGCTATAGCTCTAATCTATTTATCTAGACCTTTCAAAGGGGGTCTGTCTAAAAGTGGCACAAATGAAGACTAGCATTGTCTTGCTACGAAATCACATCACCCGAAAGCATGATATCCTTTAGCAACTTGCCTTATGTGTAGAGTGAAAATATGATCCGTATTTTACGGGACATTCCCGTATTTTCCCATAATTCTAGCCGCCTTTAATATCCCGGAGTTACTTGAATTTGTAATCTTCTTAAATCGTGAATGAAAATAATTTCCACATCCAAATTATACTACGACAAACATAACAAAAAATATAAATATTCATCTTACATATCAGTCATTTTTCAATTTTTTCCCCCCGAAATACATTTCACCTTATTGGGCTTTGCGGTATCCATTTATTTTCAGCCATCGACAATAAATGATTTCAGCGGTGCACAATTGGCCATTTTGCCAATAGTTAGCAACATTATTGGCACGAATTTGTGATTTTCATTATTTGGGATCCTAATTTCCCGTATTTTTTTTTTTCATGAAATATAACCAGTCTAATTACTGATCGTCGTAGCGAGCGTTATGTCCATATACAAGTGAATTCCGGCGCATCTTTATATATTTCTTTGTTTATTACACTACCATATCATCAGATAATAAATATACACTAGAAAGAGTTTCATTCGACCCACAATGATAGTAGAAATATTTTCTGGCAAAGTGTGTGTGTGTTTTATGGTTAAAGTTCTGTTTTATTTTGTTCAATTTTGTTTCAGACGAATTCAAGGGAATTCTAGCTTCTTCATAGATTGCCTTCTTTACTTTTCTGCCGTATTATCAAATAATAAATCCACGTGAACGGGTCAAATTCGATCCACAATAATATTAGAGAACCTTTACAATCGAAGTGTTGAATTTCGAACGATTACCATGAATTTTCATAAGTACCATCAGAATTTTGTTTTCGCAGTGTACAGACTTTATAATCAGTTCAACCGGACGAAGACAGATTCCAAAAAACATGTATATAATTATATCAAATCTGGGTCCCATTAAACAGCTTCCAGCCGAAGAATCGGTGGATATAAAATTATAGATGGACTGTCTGTGAAATTTTACGGCATAAAACCATCAATCATCAAGTGAAGAACGTGCAAGAAAAAAAAAATTATATGTCCACGTATTGGCGTGGAAAAATAAAAATAAATATATATCGAGCGAATTATTATTATTGCATGTGTTTGGTGATGATGATAATAATGATGAGTATCATCAGGATGGATCTTGGAAGACATGGTTTTTAGTCACTTGTTTGTCTTATTTTTCCCCATTGGGACATACATGATGTTTGAAGGATGAAAGAAACAGCAAATTTCTCCCAAAGTGCTTGAAATTACCGTTATCGTTTGTACTATGGAACCGTCATGCGTAACGCCATTATTATTGTTATTATTATTATTATGGTGTTGCGTTTTGGCACACGCTTTTATGACTGATCTTAAGAAGGGAATTGAGGAGAAGAGAATCTGTGTGTTGTCTACGATGTCTACGCTAGAAAACTTCTGCGAGGAAAAACGGTTTATTTTTACACGCCTTATTATATGTTTTTCTCTTGGGTCCACACCATATGGAAAGATCGGAACATCCTCTTCAACTATGTGTGTGTTGTATGTGTGTGTGAGATGTTTCGAGCAATATTTTGTTCGCAATTATTCAAGGGGCTTCTGGTATAAGAAGACCGGCGGTTTGTTCTTGTCTGTCAAAAATTGGTAGGAGGTGAAGATGCAAGATGTTGTCCGTTCGTGTCTTTTCTTTTTTCCAGGATGAATTCTTTCATCTTTTTCTTCAGGGGAAGGATGATGATGGTGGTAACAAACTTTTTCTGTTGATACTGATGCTAAGAAGTGATATATGCATACTTACTTACATGTACAGAAAGAGGAAAGGGAGAGGTCCTTGAACTTCTGTTTATGGTCCTCCTCCTTCAAAAGGAAAGGCCAAGATGGTAGTGAGTGTTGTTTACTACACGTTACTTACTCTTTGCCCCCTTCTTTTCTGTTAATGGATTTTTGTTTTTGTGGGGGGAGAGGGATCAGAGACTATTCATTACCTGGAGACTTCAAGACGTTACCGTGAAAACTGTCCTTTCCGATCAGCAAGGAGCACTGAGATCGCTTGATGTTAATTATGAATACGTATACTGTCTGAAGAAGATTCTGTCGAAATTCTTGAGAAAATCAGTAGACAAGCTGAATAATGATTAAAACAGATTGTTCACTGACATCATAATTTATTGTATTAAAATCCGGTAGAAAATATTATTTCAGTTTTCAAAACAGCAAAATGAATGGGCAAACTGAAGAAACTAAAAGATCTATGAATCTATTTAATAAAACAAGTTGAAATGAAGAAATGCGTGAAAATATATTTCGCAAAATTGCTTCAAAACAATTTTCATATAACAGTCGTTCTTGAAACATAGCTTAAGATTTACCAGTGCTGTCTCATCAAATACCGTTTAAGTTTTACTAACGGTGACTCATCCAATACTGTTCAAGATATACGAAAAGTAATTCATCAGATATCGTTCAATATTTACCAAAAACAACTCATCAAACACCAATGAAGATTTACCAACTATGTCTCATCAAATACCATTCAGTATTAGTATTTGGTTCAAATACCACTCAAGATTTCTACAATGACTCAGCAAATACCGTTCAAGATTTTTCAAGATTTTTTGTCGAATACGGCCAAAGCTTCTCTAATAATGGTTTTTCAATCACTCTTAGAATGCTTAGAAATGATCTTTCTATAATTTATAGTAATAAGTAAATATATAGTAATAGTAATTTTTATAGTAATTAATAATCATTTTTTCTCGCCACATTTGTGTTGCAACATCAATATAACAGTTTGTGAGCTCCTTACGCATAATCAACATTCAAGATATAAGCTGCGAGAGCTTTAAATAAAAGCTCTCGCGACTTTAATTAACCCACAGCTTTTAATAAAATCAGATTCATAATTTCTAAATTTATATTTTTTAATTTAAGTATTTAAAAAAAATGGTTGTAATTCAAAATAATGTCTAAAATGTAAAGTCCTTTAAATGCGTAAATCCCTAAAGTCCCTAAAATGAGTAAAGTCCTTTAAACAAACATAGGTTTGCTTTTCCCAGTTTATATCTAGGTTCACAGAATATCATTGAATACGACTGGCATCTGATGAACCCTAATAAATCTAGTTGACTGGCAATTCGCTACTTTTTGTGATCCCCTACCCCGGGTAATGTTAAGCTCAAGGAATCACGACCCCCACTGGACAGCACAAGACTTATTTGTGAAATAAATATTCAGATCTAAATATTTTGTACGTAAAGAGAAGCTGGAAAATATGTAAAACCGGAAGAAAGAACGGGAAGAGAGAATTCACATATAATTGCCTTCTTTGTATATAGGCATATATATATATATATATATTTTTTTTTTTTTTTTTTTCTTCTTCTCCTTACTATCTCATTTCAAAGGGAAGCACCCCATGTAGCTCAAAACACCATGAAATCTCGCAGCAGTTTGTCTACATTAAGAACCATTCTGTTACTTCACTTGACAAGTCACACACAGTGCAACACGCATCCGCCGTTTTTATGACACAACAACACCCGCCCTATGTTTCCCCGATTCCTTTGGGGGGGAAAAAAATAAAAAATAAATTAAATAAAAATACCCTACGTTTGTGTGGTTAACACACACTCGAAATTTTCTCATGGGTCTTTTTTACCAGGGGGACCCGATTTCCTCTCGCGGTGTCTTCCAAAAAAAAAAAAAAATTAAGAAAGTCTTCCGTGGAATCCTACCATACAAGTCATCCATCATTTTCTAAGACAGTAAAACGTCAAGAAACTAAGAGACATTATTATTATTTTTACACTTATTTTTTCGGATGGGAGGGGGGAACAATTTTTTTGGAGGGCCCCTTTCACACTTATCGTTTCTAGTATTTAACTTTTGAAGAGTCCAACAGCGTTGACAGAATTTTTTTTATTATTATTTCGGGACTCCCGTTCAGGTTATTATTTATAGTAACATCTACGTTCAAGGCGATTATTATAACTAACGTACCAAAGTGATATGAGTTGATGGACCAAGTTGGTTGTAAATTCACCGTACATTTATGCCATACATGTTTTTTTTTTTGGAGTGTTCTCGATGCCTCCCTGGTAGACAAGTCTTGTAAGAAAGAAGACTTTAAGAAAAGCTATTTTTAAGCCGCACGCACACACACACATACACCGATGATACGTAAAATGTGTTTATATTATCAGTTGCTATCCCTTGCAGTGACTCACAGCCAAAAGGGCCTCCTGTTAATCCTCGTTGTTACTTTGGAAGGTGCCTTGGATGTGTTACATGGGTATCCATCCATCCATTTTTTTCTCCCCCCTCCATTTTCTTAAATGCCGTTGGTACTACTTAACTTTGATCTTTATGTTTCTTAAAGGAATTTCTGCTGTTTACACGCCCTCGGTATTTATAGAAACAAGGAATTTTTCCTCGTCTATTATTATGTTCAATGTGAGGGTAAAACACCATTTTTGTTTTTTGTTTCTAAAATGAAGTTAAAAGAGAAGGCAAGGAAAACGTAATTAATCAGTTTGGAAAAATCTTTCTTGACGTTTTACACGGTAATTTTTCTTTTTATGTGACGATGTTATACGACGAGCCTTAGTTGTTTTTAAAAATATATCAATAAATATTCTAGAAAACTTTTTTTATAGTAGCACAGAAATTTTTAAATGATACGTGTCTTAGAAAGCCATCGCTTCTCGGTCTTTTGGCTAAGATCAAAGTGTCTTAGAAAGACATGGGATTGCCAGTTGTGTCACAAGACATTAAGCTGTGTAATATAATTGGTATTTCTGAGAATGAAATTACGTAGGAATTAAATAGACATATTAGCGCTCTCATCGACTCAAAAGCCTTTTATTTCGGCAATGTCGAGCAAAGATTTTGTGAAGATGACTTCTAGACGGAATTTTTTTTTTATAAGAAAGCCATTTGCATCTGCTGGAAAACAAAAGAATGGCTACTTCGTGAAAAAATAAAAGAAATAAGTTGCGTCCTACAAAGTGTTTCGTGATTTCTACTATGCTAATTTCTGATGTGGATCATGCAGGGGGAAAAAGTTAGAATCATAATGGAAGTGTATCTCTGTCCACTGTGCTGGACGAGATCTCAGCAACGGGGTAAGTCTGGTGGCAGAGTTCTGGCGTTCATTCATTCTGTCGTTGCACCACAGTTCAGCTGAGTGTCTTGATATGTCAAACAGACCTGTCAAAAGGAATTTAAAATTCTTTTGGCCATTCTCCAGGGAGCTTTGAACGGGACAGATTGAAAGCCCTTGATTTAGTAGTGAACTCGCGTCAAGGACAGGTTGCCAATGTTTGATCGAAAACTGACCATTGGCGATGATAAATTCAAGAAAAAAATACGAATAATTCAGGATCATAAATACGGGATATGATCAATTATTGCCAAAAAAAGATGTCATTCATTTTTAACATCACTAAAGAATTGTCATACGATTTTGAAATAAACGACTACTACAAATAGAAGTAAATTAGAACTCATTTCACGTTTAAGAAATATTTGACATTACAAATGTGGTACATGAATATATACATACATTATTTATATAGTCGTAGTTATCATAATATAATTTATGAAGTTATGGGATTTATTTTCAGCACGGTATCAGGGAAAGTTATAAATTTGAACTAGCTTCTTTAAGATAACGGACGGCTAACAATATAAAAAATTATGGATCGTATTGGTGACGCTTGATCATTTTATCTATTGATGCTATTAAATTCGCAATTTTTATGAATTTCAACATGAAATGAGTTTTGCCATCTTATTAGATTGAACCATTTCCGATAAATATCACCAAAAAAAGTAGGAATAAGATTCGCCATAGCCAATAAAATATTTTCATTTGCAAGTCCGGGCACATGGCCGCAGTATAATTTAAACAGGTTGAAATAATGATTTCTTGTAAGTGATAGCTAGTAGGCCTTTCGCCTCGGCCTATCACTTCTTGGCCTTTTAGCTGAGTACAAAGTATAAAAGCTCCTGTTAAATTCTGTGGTGTTTGGTCAGAGCATGAAATCTCTAAAAAAATGGCTTTTTTGATCTAAAAGTAAGTCTTGCTAATTATAACTAATTAGAAGTGAGATAAATGCACAAATACGTGCGTACGGCTAACCAACATGCTGATGTATGATATTTTCATTTGCAATTGCTTATACCTCAAAACTGTGATTTTGGAGTTATCATGTTCTGACCAAACACCACAGAATTATTTCTTTTAGATTGTTCTTTATGCAGCCCTGATTTTTCTGGAGATTCATCGTTATTAATTATTTCAATTGGTTATTAATTCTTAACTTCCAATATTGCAAAAAATTATGATACATGAAAGTATTTCTCTAGTCTAATAATACGAACTCTGAAATGGTTCCCACGGAGAAAAAGAGAAATACGTGCTACGACATTAGAATAATATCCATAATAAATATGCAAAGATTAATACTTGAAATACGGGTTCAGTGTAATGATGGACCGGTATGTTCTAAATCCTGTATTACGAGGAGTGTTCATATCGCTCTTTTTTTTTTAAAGCTTATACGTCTTATACACATGAAGTTTTTTTTCTTTACTTGCATTGAAATAGAGAATGGATAAGCACGATTTTTCGTTGGTCACGTATGACCGTATTTTGCATGATTTGCAAATATCTAAAATGATAGATACTACATACAGTCTCTCTCTTTTCCCGTATAATAAATACCAACTCTTGCTCCAGCTTATAAATATAATAAATAAAAATACCTGCGTTAATGAGTTGGAAATTGTAGGGAAATTGCTCAAAAAAAAAAAAAATAAATCTGGTGATTTCAAGATGTTTTCTGGTCTAAATAAGAAATAGACCAATATCTTATTCATGATATTGAGACATCTGCTGTATGATGATTCGAATTGGCTTCTAGAATGTAATTTGCAATTAAATTTGTCTATACATTGATATATTATTAAACTCCCTCTTTATTTATATGTTAATCACTTTGGTTTTTCCTATTCTGACATGTTTAAATATGGACAGTTTTGACCTAAGGGAATTGGCATGTGTCTTCCTACTGAGAGAACAGCAGGTGGCAAAAGATGCCGAGCATGTTTGTGGTTTTTTTTTTATAGTCGGTTTGCTGTCCGATCTGTCGAAAAATTTGAATTTTCCTCTGTTTGTGGTCTTAATAATAATTAGGAATGCACCTCTCGGAAGATACCATCTCGTGTCAATCAAGTTTAACTGATATTTCATGCCCACTAGTCCCTGTGTTTCATTCATTTGGATTAGACAGGTTTGTGTATCATGGAAATTTACGGTGCATGTTCCTTTTCATGGAGGTCAATGTTTGATCTCGGATTCTTTGAGACGTTAGATCGGAATCAGAAACCAGAAGCTTATTCGATTTTTTTTTTCGGAACGTTTTTGACTGGAACTGTCAGATTTATTTTCATAAATGCTTAATATAAATGAATGTTCCAAAAATAGAAAGAATTCACGTAGAAAAAATATTTAAAAATGTGACAGATGACTATAGAGAGATGAGTAGCTGTATATATAAGCTACAGTATTTATAAAACGACTACCACAAATACAAGTGAATTAGAACTCATTTCACGAGGAAGAAATATTTAACATTACAATTGTGGTAGATGAGGATATACATTCAGTATTTATATAGCCGTAATTATCACAATATAATTTATGAAGTTATGGGAGTTATCTTTTACATTTACGATATGAATAAAAGTTATAAATTTCAATGATTACATGAACATTCATTTTTTTTTCTATAAAACGAATAAAGTTGATTCAAACTGTAAAAAAAATCAATAAAATCCAAATACTTATAGAAAATCAGTAAATTAAAAATTTTTAAAAAAAAAGGTATTTCTTGGTTTTTTTTAATTTTAAAGAAAAGAATTTAAAAAATATATTTCAAAATCGTAAAAAATGAGAAAGAATTAACTTGCATGATTACAAATCTAAAATGTCTAAAAAGAATGCATGAAATAAACAAAAACGAAATGATATAGGCCTACATTAAAAAAAACGAAAAATATACATAAAAACATTTGAAAATATCTAGAAAAATTACTTAACAAAATCTAAAAAAAAAACTGGGAGAAAACCTAAAAAAAAGCAATCTAAGAAAAATCTGCGAATATTTTTCAAAAAATAAAATAAAATACTAAAAGTATTTTTTTAATATTGAAGAAAATAAGAAAAAGAAAATAATCCGAAAAAAATTAATGAAACATTGATGAAAAAATGACGAAGAAAAAATTAAAATAATCTAAAAAAAGATGAAGAAAATCTGAAAACTTAAGAAAAAGTTTTATTCAATTAAATGAATAAAACTTTTTTAATAATTGAAGAAAATCTTTCAAATAATTGAAAAAAAAAAGTTCAAAATAATTCAGTTTAGCAAACTAAAATTAAAAATAAAATCAAAATAACTCTAGTTTCTTTAATTTTCTTAAAAAAAACTAGAGAAAAATTAAGAAAATATAAAAAACCCAAAAATGAAAAGTTCGGGAACAAAATGAAACTCACAAAAAAAAAACACAAACCTAATTGAAAATTAACATTAAATTATTAAAAGAAAATGGATATTTCTTTGATATTCTTTGAAATAAAGTAAATTCATAAATTATACATCAAGACATGAATAAGTATCAAATCATATGCATAACATATCTCAATCATATAACCCTCAAACATTCTGATTGTTAAAACTTGCAAGAATATTTAGACCTAAATTCCGTGGTGTTTGGTCGGAACATGATATCTCCAAAAAATGGCTTTTTGATCTAGTGTAGTCTTGCTAATTTTAACTAATTAGAAGTGAGATAAATGCACAAATACGGGTGTATGGCTACAGGCTGATGTATGATATTTTCATTGGTGTTTATGAAATGAATATTTGTCTGAATATATGTTATTGTGTATGCTATATTTTTTATTTTTAAATGACAATGAAAATGCTTATATCTCAAAAATGTGATTTTGGCGTTATCATATTTTTAACAAACACCACAGAATTTCAAACACATGTAAAGCATGGCATGTACATTTATAAATCCTAGCACAGTACTCAGGTATTTTTCCACCGATTTCATTAATTGTAAAAAAAAAAAAAAGGAGGAAGAAGATTCCCTTGAGGAATTCGACATGAAGAGGAAGCTTAGTGATATCGAAATGTATCTGTACATCTGTTATATAAAAGCTCATACACACATATTCCTTCCATCGTGCGATTCCCGTAATTCATAAACCTTTTAAAAAAAAAAAAAAATAGTAGACAGCCCTCCCGTTTCATGCCTCAGAATACGATGAAAAGGTGCTTTCAAGATAGTGAAACTAAGACGATGACGAATCATCTGTAATTATCGTGCTTTTCATGAATGTCTTATCCTCTTCCTTCTCTACCACCAACGAGTCTAAGTATTCATTCCTTTCTAGACTTTTTTCATCGTCTTATAGGCAGTTCTTTTACCTCTTCTTCTTCAAGGAAAACTTCCTTCAGTATCATATAAGAAGGAGAAAAAAAATTTCAGAGAAGGGGGCAAGACCCACCAGCAGCATCTCTCTCCAACTTTATATAAAGTCAGTATTGAATTGCGGCGTTATTTTTCTAATGAGTTATATACGTCGTTTTTACTCTTTTAAAAAAAATGTATATATATGAGAAAAAAATTATAAATTACTTTAAAATCTGGAAAGATATATGTTCCGTGAGAATTTTTTTTTTTTTTTTTTGCTATTACATGATACAAATGCGAGGCGAGAAATAGATTACCCGTCTGACTCTGAAGTCTTAAGACATCCGGGATTTTTTTGAAGAAAAATTTCGTATCTTAAGAGGAAGTGATGAGTTGAGATAAAAAATCGTGGATCATATCACGAAATTTCTGATGGTCTCACATATCCTTCTTATTTTTTTTCTTGTATACTAATCCTCTTGATGACTGACTGTAATGTTCCGGCCATGCATACCGTTATACAAGATGTTTTCTCGTTCGAAAAATCTTGTGGTAATTCCGTATTATACGATGTATATTCGAGGTTACGTTGTCGGTTCAATCATCAAATGTATAAGTTCCTCCTTTCCTATTTTTTGTATGCCTATAGCATGGGTACACAAATTTGTCTAATTTTTTTGCCGTATATTTCGTGTAGGATGATTTTTTTCGGGCCGTATAATAGCTAAAATTTTCGAGTTAAATATAAATTGAAAGTAATTTAAAAGTATTTGTTTTAATTGGTGTTGAAGTCTTTTCTGGATTATTTTATCAAGGTTAATAATGCACGTGTTTACATACATATTATACCGTAATCCTACCTAGCATCATTTTTGAGAGAAATGTAGTAAAAACTCATACAAAGTATAGCAAATTTGTTAAATGGAACTTTTGAAAATGGAGTTGATATATATTTTTCTACGATTGTTCTTCGGGAGTGTTGGTTAGGGTAAGGCAGGGACATTCTTGATTTCTGGTTGGGGAAAGTCGGTGATATTCTTGAGTTTTGTTCAGAGAAAGTCAAGGATATTCTTGAGTTTTGGTCAAGAATATTTTTTATATTTTTTTCCACGGGAGAGTCAGGGACATTCTTGAGTTTTTAACAGAGATATTTTGGAGTTTTTAAGGGAAAGTCAAGAATCAAAGTAAAGGATATTCTTGAACTGTGGTCAAATTTATTCTTGAGTTCTAATCGAGCATATTCTTGAATTTTAATCGAGCATATTCTTGAATTTTAATCGAGAATATTCTTGAGTTTTAATCTAGAATATTCTTGAGTTTTGATCGAGTATATTCTTAAGTTTTGGTCAAGGAAAGTCAGGGTTATTCTTGAGTTTTCGTCAGATAAAGTCAGTGAAATGATCGAGCAGTTTTCGCTGTTATGATTCTCCGATGCTTAAGCCCAGAGGGTGAAGATGGCCCAATCTTCGAGGAATTCAGGAAAAAAACACCACGTCGTGATCCTCTGACTGATTCCATAACGGGCTCTAATATCATGATACAGAATATTGAATAATAATGGCAGTAAAACACATTTCTGTCTGTTAGTATCGAAACAATATCTTAATGGTTCATGATGGAATCTGTATTAACAACTAGGCCATACAATAATAATGATAATAAAAAACAACAACGGCTAGAGTAGGAAGTCACGACCAATGTGCTTTTCGTGTGGGAGTTTCCTCGACTACAGTCTCTGTGCGAAAATTAGGAGAACACATGATACATAAAAAGAAAATATATGTATCATATCATTTCACTGTGTATATGTGAATTCAAAAATGCATCGTGTGGCAAATACGATGGGAAATTATATTGTTGTTGTTGTTACCTGTACGAGTTGTGTGGGACCAGACCGATATAATTTCGGTCATTCAACTCCTTCTCCAAGAGAAAAATTTGCGATTCAAACAGCAGCCGATTTCCCATCAGTCATTTCTCGTGGCTAATTTATGTAACATCTACGTGCATTTATTATCATTTTTTGATGGGTTATGAGCGAAATGTGAACGAGAAAAAAAAATGCATTTCTTGCAAATCGTATGCAAATGTACATAAGCGTGACTACATGATTTGCGTTTTGTTTTTTTTTTTTGCTTTTGGTTATGGATCATACTTATATCTTCCTGGAATTCCGAGGACATGTGTTTTTCTTCTCTGCTCGTTTGGGATTTTGAGCGTTATTTTCCTGCAAATATTCTTTCATAATAATTGAATTATGAGTGAAAAATTTATGGTAATGTATTTGTTTAGGTATTTATGTCAGTACTGAATCACATCTGTGTTTTCCCATTAAAACTGAAAGCATAAGTTCAATTTTACTACAACAATTTTCAGACATCACGTACCACTTAATTCCCAAGTTTGAATAACAGGCACTCCAAAGCTCAAAATTTTGCTTTTTCAGACCATAAAACTCATAATTCTACTTCCTTTTCCTGTAGACCACTAAAGTGACGATTTTGCATCTTGAAAACCACTAAACTCGCAATTTTGCTTCTTGCAGATCACCAAACTTACACAGTTTTCCTTCCTATAGCTCACGAAACTCACAATTTTGCTTCCTGCAGGCAACCAAAAACTCACAATTTCGCTTCCTCTATAACACTAAACTCCCAATTACACTTTCTACATGACACTGTAGACTCACATTACTGCTTCTTCCAAATCACTAAACTCACAATTTTGTTTGTTGCTGACAACTAAAGCTACAATGTTGCTTCCGGCAGATCACTAACTCTCAATGTTGCTTCTTGCACAGCACTAAATCACAATTTCGCTTCCTGCTGACAACCAAACGCTCAATTTGGCTTCTTGCTGACAACAAAATACTTCAATAAATTACAATACCTTTTGCAAGAAGCAAAACACTGCTCACAGTGTTTCTTTTGCAGTTCACTAAACTCACAATTTCCCTTCAAATAATGATAATAAAATATGAAATTCATTTTATGATTATTTCTGTCCATCCTGCTTGCAGAATCGGCGTGTTGCGATAGCACAGGATGTACAAAAAAAAATCATCCGATTTAAAAAAAATCATAACTATTCAGTTTTGATCGATTAATGTATAGGTAGAAAGAGGGAAATCTCGAGTTTCACGCAGCTGCTGACAGGTAGCGCTAACTCTCTTCCTTCGGCCGCCACTTAAGTGTTTGTCAAGTTGGTGACTGCACAGCAGAAATCGTTTTGTGTTCTAAGCTTCGCGAAGTTTAAGTCCGTAACAACTGTTCATCGTGCTTTTCGTCGACAATACCCTGGCGTTGAATTTCCATCCGTTCAGAGCATTAGGCGATAGTATAAACAATTCCGAGACACGGGTTGTCTGTGTAGAGGGAAATGCCCTGGCCGTTTGAGCATGTCAGACGAAAATGTGGCGCGCTTCCGACAGAGTTTCGCACGTAGTCCACAGAAATCCACTTGCAGTGGAAGCAAACATGCTCGTAAAAGTTTGGGACGAATTTGACTACCGTTTAGACATATGCCGTGCATCCCAAGGTGGACATATTGAGCACCTTTAATTTGGTTTGTGAAAAAAACTTTATGATTAGCCATGTAATATAAAATTAATCTTCAATATACGCATTTCAAATCGGGTGATCCTTTTTAAAACACCCTGTATAATAAAGGTAGAAAAAAGTAAACAATGTCCAGATTTATCCACGAAACAACCGAAATTTTCTCGCGAACCACCGGTTGTCAACCACTGGTCTAGATTCTTTCGCAGATATTACTTTCCCAGTGACACGCCGAGATTGGATTCGGTCTTCGAAGTCGAAGTTTTCGATGTCTGTCCTGCTCATGACTCATCTAATAGAGAATAATACAAGAAATAATTTTCTTGACGATTTCAAAAAACAAAAACACATATATTCTCATTTACAGTTACGGGTCGCCTGTTAGAAAGCAAATAAAAACCGTTCACTTGCATCCATCCATGTTGGTGTCAGAACTTGTTATTGGATAATACTATATTTTCGAGGGCATAGTTCGTCAATGATTTTCCGTGTCCATGAGAGAGTAAGAGAAGAAGAATAAAAAAAAAGGCGTGGACGAGAGCAATCTTAAGACAAGCCTCGAAAGAACCCCTCAGTTAAACACTGATTCATCAAAGGCATTATATAGCTACTGAAATGGAGGACCAGTCCAGTCAGTCAGTCAGTCACAAAATTATAAGATAAGATCCGAAGAAGGAAAAACCCGAATTGTTTGAATGAGGCACTGAATGAACTAATAAAACTGCGAACGAATAAGACAAAAAAAAAAGTAGGTCACGGCCGACCATCCCTCCTGTTACGAACACATAGTAAAAAAAAACGGCGTTCGAAAATAAGAGCAAAGCATCGAATTTCACGTGTCAAACCAAAAAATTGTTGCAGTTTTCCCTTCCGATTAAGGAGTTGTGCTTTGAAAATGTTTTAAATCTCATTAATGTTAATCAATTTGTTTTTAATTAATTTTTATGCTGAGATTGGATGCTGATTATATTATTATAATTATTATTTTTTTTTTCCTCTTGACTTGGAGACACACGATTATAATCGAGTAAAGGATTATTAAATGAGAAAAAAATGAGATTATTTTTTATCTAATTTACATTCTATGAGCGGACATGATACATGTATAGAGTAGAAGAATAGGAAAAAAAATGAATTTTTTATTTTATTTTGCCTCGTATTTATTACTCAATCGTGATTGGATTCTGACGCTCGCCCCCAATGTGTCAAAATATCCTCTCGGCACATACAGATAGAACGGGCCACGGAGCCAACAGGTGACCGCACCCAACCGCACCCGGGTTTCTTATGAGAGAAAGTCTTGCTGTCAGAGTAGGAAAAAACTTGTTCCGATGGAATTTTTCGTTCGTGTATTTTTTTTTTGATGTCATCATGTCTGACATTCGCGACTGTTGTAACATGCCCCGAATCCACTGTGACAACCGAAATTGATCGTTTTTATTTTAAAGCATGTAATGTCTGTCGCTGAGAATTTTTCAGTGTCTTTGATCATAAGAAAGTAATTTTTTTTGGGCTTATTTTGTTCTCTTTCGGCACCAGATACCTTTTATAGCATATAAGTGTTCCAGCCGATAGACACGTAATTCAATATATGTGTCAATAATAAAATTTAAATAAGCAAATTTAATAAAATTTTCGAGTAAAATGTTGCACGAAATTCTCAGATGCAACCCTGGAATACAAAAGTCCTTCGTATCCCCACTAAGAATAAAATTTTACCGCATATGATTGAGATTAGTGGTATTTCATGGTTAAACACAGTTATGCAACGATTCATTTTATTGATATGGCTATGCAATTCTTAAAAGACTTGTATAACAATGAATTTTTTCAGCACTGCTATGCAACAATGAATCCCGTAATACCCTTATTGTACTAATGAATTCGTTTTTGTAATTATGCACAAACAAACTGTGTAAAACAATAGATCTTCTTATAGCTAGCTGTATAGCCTAAACAATGGATTTCACGAAAAAAAAATTAAAGCAAAACAAAAAATTTCACACAAAAAGTTGATTTCGTGACAGCCGAATGCAACAATTAATTTCATGACAACCTTTATAAATTTCACACAGCCTAAATAATGAGTTTCATAAACAATTAATTTCGTGACAGCTAAATGCAACAACTAATTTTGTTAATGTAGCTATACAGCAATGAATTTGTTAATAGCTTTTCTTATACGTATAATAAATTCGGTTATGAATCGATAAATTTTATAATAATCTTACAAAACGATTAATTTTGTAACAGCATATACAAGAATGAATTAATGAATGAAAGAATAGAACTAATGTATCCATGAATTTGGTTATTGCCTTATACGACGATGAATTTCATGACAACCTTATAAAGAACTAAATTTTACTTCAGCCTCGCTCAACAATGAATTTTTATTTCAGCCGTGCTCAACAATAAAATTTCATGACAACCCAATAAATACAAACTAACAATGAGTTTCTTGATAGCCTCATACAACAATGGATTTTCTTGAGAACTACTTTAATATCAATATTCAAACACTTTTTTTCGATGTTATACTCAACACAGTTCTTTCTATACTTTCTATATATCTTCATAAACTCATACAGTTTAAAAATAAAGTGGAATAATTCCATTATTGAAATAACTCCAACAAGAAATACATCCGAAAATTCGTTTCTATCAATCTAGTAAGTTCCTAATAAATATCTTCTCACAAACTCTATAGGAGGTATGTTCAGACTCGTTTCCTCCATCCTCTGGAATTCCACAGAAAAAACAGAAACATTAATGAAATGAGCATGATCATGTCCATTAGATAAGAGAAGAATTCAAGAAACGATTTCTTGCGGTTTTCCTGTGTTCTTATTTTTGTTTATTCATCCAAATTTAGTCGAACCCATTGTATTTCGCAAGTATAACAATACAATGGGACCGACGGAACTATTTAATAAATTCATAATACTGTGTGTTCTTTGTTTTCGGAGAGACAAAGAGGTTGAAGTGTCATGTTTTTCACATCATACGGTCACGGTTGCTCACCAATGCAGAACATAAAAGTGAAAAAACGATAATTTCACGTGTTGGAAATATCCTTGTTTTGTACAATATGATGACAGTGAAAATGGTTTGTTTTATTAGATATAGAAGCGCGGGGCTTGTGTGCTACTAGCCTAGAAAACAAAAATTGAAATTTTCCTTGTACGCAGTTGCTTCGAGATTTTTTTTTTGTCTCTGACCGATGTCTGGTGGAACTGATTGGGCACGTGATGTGTGTGATGACCATCAAAATCTCACCAGCCTATTTTTTTTTTTTTTCACTACACGTCTTCATAATTTGCTGTATTAGGTTGAAAAGATCTTCTGTAACATCTTGGGAGTCTAGTTTTTAGTGCTAAAAAGGTTCATTATAGTCCCGTTGAGACAAGAAATTCCCTAAGAAAGTGTTTCTTAACCTATGGTTTGTGGACCAGATGTAGTACGTGAAGACGAGACAGGTGATAAACTTGATAATTTAATTCGAATTGAATGGAAATTTATTCAGTTGTATACAATGATATTATTAATATACTTGTCGATTCAAGTAAAAAACATTAGACCTTTGTACTTGAGAAGAAACCGTATTTCTTCGAGAAAAATACGGAAAATTGCTATCCCAAATACGGAATATGGGAAAAGTCGCCAAACATGGTGACAATAACCATGCAATTTTGCTGGTTATGTAAGTTTGCCACTGAAAAACGACATTTTTGCTGATTATTCAAGTTTGCCGCTCCAAAACAAGCAATTTGGCTAGTCATGCAGGTTTGCCGCTCTAAGATATGAAATTTTGCTAATTATGCAAGCTTGCCACACTAAACCATGCAATTTTGCCAAAGCTTTGTTACAATTGCTGGAGCTCTGGTAAATAAAGAGTTACTGTTGCACCGCAATGAATAAAAATGTATTTTACGCAACAAATATGGACCTGCCCGGGCTTGTTTATTGAGATAAATATAGGTAATCAGAGAGAGAGAGAGGGGGGGATCTCTTGAATTCGGCAAAATACGGGATATCGCCAATCGTAATTAAAAATGTGGCCTTCAATCCGAAAAATTATTTATGAAATATCTGAAAAATAGCCAATGTGTGAAGGGCTTCTGGAAATCGCAGGGAATTGAAATGTAGTTCACGGGGAAAACGTTGAACATCACAAATGTGACATAAATATTTATATTTATAGCTATAACCATTCAAATGAAAATTATATTCATTCAAGATTTCATTAAAGATCACAAATCCAAATCAGCTTAGTAGAAGAAAAAAAAACCCAGTAGAATCATATATATATATGAAGGTCTGACGAAAAACACAGGTTCATATTCCGTAACATACGGGTCATATGATCACACAGTCAGTTAGTGAATAGTTTCAGATATTTTATACTAGTCCTAAGGTTGAGAAACTACTTCAAGATGGTTCCCCACTGAGAATATTTCTCACTACTCATGTCAGCTTTCTTGGTAAGGCCCTGAAGATGTTCGCCATCAACAGCAACAAATAAAGTGCTCCTTTTCTTTCCCCACTATCTGTGAGGCTTTCTGGTTGATTAGGGCATCGTGAGAAATGGTCTAACAACTCCGGCTTAATCTTGAACACAAAAACTTTTTTGGCGTAATAATATATATCAACTTCACCATTAATTTACTTTGCACTGCTCACATTACTCACAGTTACTATAATTATACTCTCTTATTGAAATAGTAGATTCAATTAGCGCAGTCAGTTTTTTAGTCAGTATTCGGACTCTTAATGTCGTATGTTTTAGTTACTTTTCCTTTTTTTTCCATTAATTATAAATGCCTTTTTAGTGCTTATTTTAGGTATTTTAAGTGTCTTTCTTTGTTGCCTGTTTTGACCATTTTAGTGCCTAAACTTCCGGGCTCTAAAAATTTGTATATATGTGAGAGTGAGATTAACATATATATTTATATATATCCACAGTTATCGAAATGAAAATTACCTTCATTTACGATTACAGTAAAAATCACAAATCCAAATATGCTTCGTTGAAAAAAACGGGAGAATCGTCTATGAAAGTCTAACGGAAAACACAGATAACTTTTTCCGTAAAACACGGGTCATATGGTCTCACTGTAAGTTAGTAGTCGGTTAGTGAATTTTTTCAGATATTTTACTAGTTCCTTAGATTCAGAAAAGTTGAGAAACAACTCCAAGGTGTTCTCCGCTGGGAATATTTCTCACATCTCATGTCAGTTTTCTTGGTAAGACCCTGAAGATGTCCGCCATCAACAGCAAAAATAAAGTGCTCCTTCTCTTTCCCCACTCTCTTTGAGGCTTTCAAGTTGATTAGGGCTTCGTGAGAAATGGTCTAACAACGAGACAGCTACTGTATATTTACCTTTAACTTATTTCTCTGAAAGAAAGAGAGAGAGAAAAGGGGGCATCACTTTCCCCCTGTAATCTTTATCTCCTTTCTCTCATTTACTTCTGTCCAACGTGCTAAAGTGCTATTGGCGTTAATGGTGAGAGGGAGAGATTTTCCTAAAGACATCCATCCATCCCAAGTTGGTTGGCTTTTCAGCAGAAAAATAGCTAAGAAAAAATCCCGTTAAGGGTCTTTTTTTTCCTCTAAAAGGATTTCAGGTGCAATTTTTACCTGAGGATATGTACCCTTGTCTCTGACTTCTTGTCAAATAATAATAATGGGATAGAGAGCTGAGAGAGAGACTCTATAGAGCTGAAAAAGAAGAGAGTTTCTCCTCTCCATGAACCGACTCAATTCCTCATTCCCGTGGTGCTTTTGTGTCAGGGCCTTGATGGATGATGGAATATACCTCCCTTGAAGAAAGTCTTCGTCATCGTCGTCAACTTTCCTGGAGGTTTTTCTCGTGTTTTTCTTTTTGTTGCTTTATAACGACAAACTACGTATCTTTTTCACTGTTTTTTTAGTTTTTTTTAAATACCATATAATGTACAGAAACGTATACTCAGAAGAATTTTGAGGAGTGAGTTGTGCCTAATTCTTTTGACATCTTCCCGATTCGTCTTCCTTGTCCGTACCTTAACAGTCAGATGTGTCTTACGTGCAGAAAAGGTTCCGTTCCTTTATTATGGATCGTCGACTAGAGTGATTAGAGAGGCAGGCGTCTAATACGTTATGTGCAGCTAACGAGATATTGCTGGGTTTGTGTACTGATGGGAAACAAACTTCAAGTAGTATATCTTTGCGAAGAAATTGAATATTTAAATTTCATTTGTGAGAAGATCATTCGTTATCGACGTCAAATTGAAAATCCATTTTTTGTGGATCCCTAAAAGCGTAACATTTGTGACATAACTTAAAATGAGATAAGAATTTGAAATTTTTCCACACCCCCCCCCCCCCCGATGTTGAGGTCTTGAGGATATCTGAAGTTAAGTTCAGCGACTTAGGAATCACTGTGTTTTAACTATTTCTGCAAATTCAGTTTTCCCTGACATTTATTCCTTTAGACCATCATAGGCCAGAGTGGGCCTATGCGTCAAGACGACACTGTATAAGAATGAGATATTTCCACCCTTTGCTCTCGAAAGATCTGTCTCCAATAAAAGTGCGCCGGAATTTTTGACCAAGATCATCCAAAATAATGTTACACAAGTTCCGCATGTGGCTATCCACCCCCCTGCACATAGTTTCTGCATTTGTCTGTCATTCCCTGAACATGGATCCCGCAATTAACTGTCCATCCCCAGCACCCAGGTTCTACATTCGGCTGTTCATCCTCTGCACCCAGGTTCCACATTCGGCTGTTCATCCTCCGCACCCAGGTTCCACATTCGACTGTTCATCCTCTGCACCCAGGTTCCTCATATTAGCTGTCCATCCCTCAAAATCATTCCTCCTCTAGTCAAGAGTCAAGTAAGCACTCAACCAGAATCAGGCCACTCTAAAAGCCAAAGAATGCAAACAATAGCTACAGCCCAAACAAACCAGGACATACCCGCTGAATGCTAACCGTCTAGAGAAAGCACGAGAAAAGTGCTATCGAAAATTCCATGACACAAAAAATTAAGAAAACAAAGGAAGAAAACAAAAATTTAAGAAGATATAAAAACTGATAATAACTAAACAAATTTGAGTTACGAAAAACTAAGAAAATAAAAGAAAACAAAAAATAAAAACATACAAAAAATAATAATAATAAGGAATATATAGAAGTGAATTACCTTTTTTGGGAGACGCAATATACTAGGGCAGCGGTTCTCAACCAGTGCTCCGCGGCAGCTCGAAAAAAACTTTAAAAAAACCAGTAAATTTGGAAAAAAGAATATTAATATCTTAAATAATATAAGTAGATCAAGTAACTTTGATGAATAAATAAATAGGCCTACGGAGCCATAGAAATTACATACCAGAAAGGGCTCCGTGAGTCAAAAAAGGTTGAGAACCGCTGTACTAGGGTAATAATGAATATATATTTAAAAGAAAACAAAATTGTGTGTGCGTGTGTTTGTTCTCTATACAAATCCACAATTTTAGACCGATCTACTCCAAATTTTGGATATATATGTATACCAAACAATACTCGACTTGAATTATATAGGCTATATCAAAAGTTCGTCAGGGCTGAGAAAATGCCTGCAATGTCCAAAAAAAAAAAAAGTCGGGCAACAATAGTTCATAGGTTTCAACACTTAATTTTGCAAAACGTTTACTTTGTTTCCCAATTAGTGCGTTTCAGACATGTTTATCCCCTAACAATGATTTGCCACTTTTCTCATACTCCTATAGCATATAGAGAAAACCCCTGGAGGTATCGGATATTCGTTGCTAATAATGCATTATTTTCAAACAGAAGGAGTATCAGTAACATTGAGGGATGGCAACACACACAAAATCTTTCTTTTTTTATATATATTTGTCTCTTTCCATTTGATTTTTTTCCCCGAAAACAAAAATAAATCAGTTCAAGGCTCGAGAAGTCCATGAATCAAGGTTCCATCCACACGACTCTTTGAATTCCCGTTTCGCTGTCGTTTGCTGGTCGGCCATCAGCAATGCTGTGCAAAAAAAAAAAAAAAAATTCCACGGGGATATTTATTATATATACATACAATATATATAGTAATTACCCCTCTTATATTCTGTTTTTCAGACATCACATTTTTTTCCCCCATTTAGCCCTTGGCCAAAACGGAAACTATTTTTTTTTTTTCGTAATAGATTAAAAAACCCCCAAAAAAAAAAATTGGCATCGAAGGCCACAGAAATAGCATTTTTTTCAGCATGTCTCATATCCGGTTCGATAATGTCGGAGGTCTTAAGAAAAAAGTAAAAAGAAAATGTGAGAGAGAAATAACTATGGCACATACAGTAGCCCAAGTATGTAGTTTAAAAACGCCCCGGTATCGAGGTTTTGACCGGCGGCCATCCAATTAAGTTCACTTTGTTAGAAAGGCGGATGGAGAAGATCGTCTTCGAGACGAAAATTAAAGAAATAAAAAACAAAATAGTTAATGTGTAAGAGAAAATCAGAGAGAAGAGAGAGAAAAAAAACCGCAATACTTTTTTTTTTTTCCTATTTTTTCCTCCTTCTCGCTCTCTTTCAGCTTTCACTTCAACGTAAATCAATTGATATTATTATTATTACGAAATTACTTGACCAGAAAACGATGTGCAAATGAGCTTCTGGATTTACACAATTCTTCGGTTTTCTTACCTTAAGAGGGGAGAGAACGTTTGTTTTGATATGAGATAAAAAAAAAAGTATTCTGATGGAATTAGAGAATGAGGTTAGCCCAGCCCCCCTCCCCCTTTTCTTATGGATAGTATTTTTTAAAGATTTTTTTTTTTTTCAGTGTTAGGAAGTGAAAAATGCGTTCGTTTTGATCGATTTTCTGTGAAAAGCCAACGATCAACAAGTGACAATCCATATTTCATAAACGATTTGAACGGTGAAATGTTAATCCTGATGGGGGAATGAATCCAAATGGTTAATCCAGATGGATGGATCAAAATGTAAGTGTTCAATCCAGATGAGAATTTATGGAAATAGATCCAAATGTCGAATTCAGATAGAAATCGATTCAAATGTCTAATCCAGATAGAAATCGATCCAAATGTCTAATCCAGATAGAAATCGATCCAAATCTAAGAAGGAAATTGATCCAAATGTTTAATGAAGATGGGGATTCAAATGCCTAACCCAGATGGGAATTAATGGGAATGGATCCAAATCCAAGTAATTAATTCAGTAGAATTGATGGGAATGGATCAATTTATCAATTCAAATCAAGGCCGTAGTGGGGGAGACTTGGGGGTCTGATCCTCTCCCCTCCCCCCACCCCGCGAAATGTGAGAAAATTACCAAAAAAAAGGCAAAAGATGGACAAATCTATGACTCTATGACCCCCCCCCCCCCGAAATGAAAGTGGTACCCCCGAACGAAATTTCTGGCTACAGGCATGATCAAAATGTCTAATTGAGATGGAAGAGATCCAAATATCTAATTCACGTGGGAATGGATTCAAGCATTCAGATGGGAATTGATCGGAATGGTCAAATGTTTGGAGATGAGAATAGATCCATATACGTTATATACGTTTGGAGAAAGACCCAAATGTTTAATTCAGTTCAAATGGATTTAATTAGTATATGCATTCACGTATTACTGCCCCGCCCATAGAGGCATACAGTTGGATAAGTATAAGTTATAATAGTTAAATATAAATATTATTATTATAATAAAATGTTAATCCTTTTTCTCGATCCAAATGTTTAATCGAGATAGGAATGTACCCAAATATGCAATCCATATGATAGCAGATTCGAATGATCAATCCACACAGATTGCACAGTACCTTTTTCTCCGCTCTCTTTCAGCTTTCATTTCAAGGTAAATCGAATGATATCACATTATTATTACAAAATTACTTGACCAGAGACGATGTGCAAATGAGCTTCTGGATTTACACAATTCGTCGGTTTTCTTACCTTAAGGGGGAATTTTTCCCTCTTTGATATGAGATAGGTATTCTCGTTTCATTAGAGAATGAGGTTAGTACAACCCCTTTTTTTATGGATAATATTTAAATTTTTTTTTTTTTTTTCAATATAGGAGGTGAGGAATGAGTTTGTTTTGACCGATTTTCTTCGAAAGGAAGTCAAGTTTAACTTATGTAAATTAATTACTTAACTTATGTCGTGAAAAAGACATGACTTCTAGCGTTCAAAAATGCATATTGTAGATTTGGTTCTAACAATCCATATTTCAGTAACTGGATTTGAATGGTAGACTGTTAATCCAGTTGGATAATAGATCCAAATGTCTCCTCCAATTTTAATGAATTTAATTAATTACTATTATCAAATATAACAATAATCATAATTAAATGTTAATCTTTTCTCGATCCAAAAGTATAATCCAGATGGGAATTCATCGGAATGTTTGATCCAGTTCAACCCTTTATCTACTACAGGCATCTTCAACCCGTTTCTTGCGAGCACCACGGTGCTCCCTGAAGCAACCAGAGTGCTCCTCGATGCTCGTGTCCGATTTCGTGCTCGCGAGCTCTTGATTAACATTCCAATGAAACACCTCGTGCAAATTGCAATCTAAGACCGAAATCATCCTGATTTCATGCATTCGTATGCCAAACTTGCCGCGTAAGGGTGCTCTTCTTTCGATGATGGATACGGGCAATGCTCACGAGTAGAAAAAGGTTGAAGACCTCTGTTCTACTACAATGTAAGAAGTAGAATAAGAAGAAACTGGTGATATAAATGAAAATATAAATATAATGTGTGTGATAATAATAAATAGTTATCATGTAATTTACTTAGTAGGGCATTTTATCTAATTAAATTCAAAAAAAAAACTTCCTTTTGAAACAATTAGTACGTAACGAATTATCTAACCCGGTATTTTAAAGTACCGTCGAGAGATGAAGGATTAAAGAGGTTCTATCAACAATAATAATAAGAAAAACTAAATATACTAAATTAATTAATTAATTATTAATTATTATTAAATGTTAATCCTTTCTGGATTCATATGTTTAATCTAGATGGACCTGGGTCTTGAACCCAGGGCCCAGAATCAAACGGGATCTAAAAATTATAAAAAATCTTTTCACTGCACTAACCAAACTTCAATTTCTTCAATTTATCTGAAATTGTTCTCCTTTAATTGTAAGAATTATGTAATATTATTCATTAATATTTCAAAATTCTCATCAATTCCGAATTTTCTTATGTTTAGAATTTTTGCATAGATATTTTTCAATATTTATTTGCATTCTGTAATAGTTTGCGTTGTTTTTTCTTGGATCCCAACTTTTTTTTCCAAACTTCCTAGCGGCATGGAAAGTCAGGGAAATGTAAAATATTTGGCAAAAGGTAGGGAAAAGTTGCAAATATTTGATAAACAACTGGAAAAAATTCAGTGTAATGGAAAAAACTGAAACTAAAAAAAACAATTGGAAGACTAAAGATTGTGAATTATATTTCCTTTTTTTAGGAGTTTTTATCAGGGAAATGATCAAAAAAATTTTCTGGGAACCCCGTCCTTTTCCCAAGTGTTTAGGAGGAAATATTACACGTCAAGAGTAACCCCCAAAAATGTCTGAGTTTCAGCCCAGACCAACGAAACCGTAATACTTCATCTACATCCACGTGCTCTGCGTTGCCTTTAAGTAGTTTGCTGAAAATTTTCATCAATGTGTGCGGATGTCACGAAACATTTCATTAAAAGCTAGGCAACTTGCACTAGACGAACATCAAACTTGGGAAGACCCCACCGACCGCCTGTACTTCAAAGAGATTCAAATTCTGTATATCAAAGGCTGTGGCTCTGTGATCACAACCGAGTTGTGCGGAAGGGAGTGGGGGTGGTAAAGAAAAACCAAATCCTAGTGTATTTATTTATCACTCCGCGGTCAAAGCCATTAAGCATATGTTGACGTACCTTTGAAGGTATTCTAAAACCAGTGGTGCAACAAAAGGACTTATAACTGGATTCCAAATGCACGTCCCATCTCAGAAGCAACCCATCGGTCCATCTTGTAAGAATCCCTGCCCTAGCGCATTACGTCACCAATACCGGCATGGATCGGTTCTACTCGTGCAATAAATGGAACCAAACACGAGAAGGGAGAACAAAAAAAAGTGTATATCAGTAGCAAAATAATAAAAAATACACATCAGTAGCCCCCAGCAGATAAAAAAATTTTTCACAGCAACTGCTTCTCGCAAGATTTCGCACAAACCCACCAATTATATTGCTTGATATCACAACCCAACCCACCTTCCAGCACCTTTTATATAACTCCCGACATTTTTCTATTTTTTTTTAATATACATACCTCTCTTTCTTAAGAAGTTATCGTCTCATAAGTGTGTGTGTGTGCGTCTTGAGAAAGCAAAAAGAAAAAAATAAGTAGATTGAAGTGAAGAGTCTGTTTCTAGCCCTCCCCCTTGCTAACATTATCTCAAAAACCATCCCCGCCACTTTCTCGCTGATTCCAACCATAGAGATGTGTATAACTTGCCCTTCATATAAGATTGGAGAGGGAGGCCTCTCTCTCTCTCTTTCTTTCTCCATGCACAAGAAAAGGAGAAAAAAAAAATGAGAGTGTGTTCCTACCATTCTCGAGACTTCATTCATCATACTGACGAGGTATGCACCAGAAAAGTTAGTTGGGAGGGTTTTAGCATCCCTTGTCTACTACGTGCCTGCTGTACATAGTGTAGTAGTAATATGGTGAGAGAGAGAGCATGCCACAGTCGACCGGCCAGCCAACAAGCCAAGCCAAAGCCGACAAAGATTGTTTCTCCCTTTTTTTTTAAGAGATTTATCGTTAGCCCCGTTTCCTCCGAAGCCTCTCTCTCACATTGTTGATTATGTCGTGGAGGCCCCCGTTGTTAAAAACCAGAAAGAGATCTTGTTAAAAGTTTTGCTGGATCCAGTTACAAGGGTTTTTAATATCGAACGAAACTTGAAAAGTGATTTTAATTCTTTTTTAGGGAATTTACCAAGTATTTACGGCACCATCGAAAAATACAACGTGTTACGGGCAAATAATAAATTTATAAAACACTTCGACGTATTTTTGGCACTAATGTGACATTTTCAAGGCACCAATTGCCGTTTTTTTTTTTTTTTTTGAATGGAAAACGGCACCCTTGTGCGTCCGAAACATACAGGGTGTCCCATAAACTCGTAAAGAGTTCCAAAATTCATAGAAATTCAAGGAATTGGTATATTTGAATTTTTTCTAATGTTTGTAATGTTTGTATTTCTAAACTTTCCTGTTACTGGAGCTTACATAAGGTTTTTACTATGATGTTGACATCGGCAACACCATCTATCTCAGAAGGCTTCCGCGCGAAGCTCGTGACTTCGCTTTCTTTTTCTTTCTTTCAAACCGAGCACAACTCAGCCTTGACATTTCAGTATTGGCCATTAAAATTCTCATATGCGTAATGTACGCCACTGCAGACTATACGATGGCATTTTCCCTCAAAGTGGAAAAATTTACATCTGGTAATTGTACGCAAGAAATTACAGTAATTAATTCGAGAGAGACACTACGGTCAAACTTGGTTATAACGATATTCTAGGGGACCGTTAAATTGTACCGTTATAGCTGAGGTAGAGATGCTTTTGAAACGCTGCTTTGAAATACACATATCTTTCTCATGTTATGAAATACAGTCAGGCCTGTTTAGAGAAAGATAAAATGACTAAATGGATAATGCATTGTAGTCGAATAAAAAATTGGATAAATGAATAATACATCCATGGATAAGTGTATGGGCATCTTTTTACAGTCACCTCGTTGAGCAATTTCCCTGTTGTGGCCTTTGTATTTGTAAAAGTGATTAACTGGATGCTTATTTTCAGTCCAAAATCTTCAGATAAAATCTATATTATTCTCCTAAAGGGGTAGTGAACTTTTTTGCACTTTAAACGTGCAAAAATTAGATTGGTAGTAAAAATTTACATCTAGACAGCTGTACATGAATAATAAATTTCCTTATACAAATTACGCTAATGAATTTTAATAAAGTTATATATATCTTTGCATTTCGCACGAACCTAAAAGGGGGTGAATGATTACTACTCAACCGTACATGCACCTCGTACACATTCCTCTGCAGAATTCGATTGGATAAACTGCAGAGCACACTGTTTGAAGTCCAAATTGATAGTAAAATTACAAGCTGGAATTTTTACAGTTAAGAAAATTGGCACGTTAGAGATTCTGGCGTATTCTTTGAATTCAGTTCATAAGTGAATTCCTGATCTTTCTTCAAACAAAGAAATAACGAATCCATGAATTTGGAATGGGAGTAGGAATCCTTATCCCAGAAAAGTTACTTATAAATACTTGAGATACTGAAAATAAAGAATACATAGGAATTCTGTTTATTGCAATAATAAATAACTTTTCGTATTGAATATCCTGTTTTTAATCACCATAAAGCTTTAGAAAATTCTAAAATTAAACATTTCATCAACGTCTTCATTTTTTTCTAAGCGAAAGCGCTTAAAAATGTATCGTTATATCCGAAATGGTTTTCAATTCACGCATGAAAACTACTTCCATTGATACTATTCCCCAAAAAAAATCGACTGCGACTACCTCTTATTGAGAAGCTTCGTAACAACCGATTTAGACTGTAAATTACTGAATTACACTATTTTACTCATTCGATCAGAACTTGATGCGCAACAATGAAAAAAAAAGTAATAGACATTTTTAAGAAAGTCGAACAGAAATTGATTCGTTTAGTAATAAAAAGGTATAATTTGGGAAATCTATAAAAATGGATATAATAGGGAGAATGAACAATAGCGTAATGTGTGTGTGAGAGAGGCGAAAGAATCTCTTAAAAGAGACCGCGTCAAAGAGCCTTATCATCTTGTCATTCTAAAAGAGCAAAGAAGCAAAAGAGAGAAGAGCCCATTAATTTCTACTAAATCGATCTTCAGAAAAAAGCTCGAAGTGTCTATAATAACAGTTCTTCTTCTTGTTATTCCTTAAGTGGCAACTACCCGATTCTCACCTTTTACGACAAGAGTCTTCTTGCCTTGTCAAGCCTTTTTTTCTTACTTCGTCCTCTCTAATCTTCGTGTGTGTGTGTGTGTGTCTTTTAAGGTCCTTAATGACCTTACATAGCCTTAATTAAGGAGGAACAAGGAGTGAGAGAGAGAAGACGCAAGTCCCTCTCTCTCTCTCTCTCTCCATCTAAAATACACTGACGACTTTGTCGCGTGGACGCCAATGATGACCCGTTAATTTATCGCTCATTTTTATTTTATTTTTTGTGCTCAAAGTCTGTCGTGGATTTTTCAGCTCCGGGCTACACCCGGATGATTATAAGGACATGGAAATTACACGCGTTAATGGGGGGGGGGGTTATTTTTTTTATTTGGTTATTATTTTGTCACTTCATAACCATTTATCTTATGTCCCCCTTTTTTTTTTGTCGAACGCGTCTAACGATACTTATCGTAAATAGATATTCGTAATGAAAACATGAAACGCGTGGTGATAAATTATTCAGTGGAATCTACTTAAGTTTTGGGGTGATTAGGTTGTGTGTCTGTAATAGTACAATGTCTTTGAAACATGAGAGGCCCGGAAATATTAACTATTGTTATCAGAATGTATCGAGACTGATTACATTATAGAAAATATACAGTGTTATCGGTATTAAACTTCTCTAACTAAGAGGATCGATTATTTAATTTTGTCCAGTGTTGGGGTGCGATAACTAACCAAGGATGCCGCAGAAGCATGGGGAATCCCACAGAGGCAATTAAAACAGTTCTGAGAAAAGTGGTTGATGTGTCAAATCTTAGGTGTCGTAAATGATTTTAGACCTATGGGTGCTCAGCTCCATCTTCACACTGGAAATTGCCTTTTGCGAATTAATTCTGAGGGTTCTCAAACTTATTCTACAAAATATCCCTAAATTCAAATACGTTCAGGAGACCCTGATTTAATAAGAATAAGAATCTCAAACAATATGTGTTACTGATATGCGCATATTCAGTTTTTACCCCCTAATGATATCTTTCTTCGTGGGAACTAGAAATAGTATCCTTAAAAAGAAACCAAAAAAAGAAGAGATAAGAAATTTCTTTTCTACATATATTTTGCGGTTACCTACTGTTCAACATTGATGGAGTGGAATTCCCGAATTCTCGGAATACATAGGAGAAGAGGAACCTGTCTAATATAAACCTCACTAAAAAATTTCCCCTGTTTACCTTCCCACCTGTAATGGAAACATGGGTAGCCCATTTACTCTGTAACATTCATTGGGAATGGAAAAAAAAAAACTTTAGGCCCCGCGGGGCTCTAGAAACACACACACATACACAAGCCACTATCATTCTTTCAGCCCCACATTCACTTTTGACCCCACTTCAGGGGTAGTTTTTTTTTTTTTTCTTTTACTCCTCACCACCATTTTGTAGTAGTTGTACAGGAATATTTTCCAGGTACGTATCTTCTATTACGCCCTCTTCTTATTACTTTTTTCGCTTTTAGTGCTACCGGTGTTGCTATGCACTTGGAAGATTATCAACACTGTCTATAACTACTTCTGTGACCTCTTGAAAACCCCTCTTAGGCGGGGAAAAAGCAATTTTTTTTTTCTTTTTGGTTATTTTGGCAATTTTTAGTAGAGTACTTTTTTCCAAGTACATTTATTTCCACGAGAAAATTTTTTTCAAAGGAATTCCGAGAGAACATTGAAATGAATATCTATAAATATTTTTTGTATCTGTCTCCTCTACTAGAAATACAGTTGAACTCGGTTATGATGACCTCGGTTGTAACGGTACTTCGGTTATAACGTCAATAAACTTGGCGTTACATACTTATTTTACTTATTAATAGGCGTAATCTTACTATTTCCTGTGGAGAGTAATGTTAACACTTATAGCGTCAATGAAACGCTACGAACTCTCAGATATAACGATACATTTTTGTCGTTATTCCGTATTATCTATCGTAATTTGGATATTAATTATTTTTTTAACATAATTACCGTAATATGACACGCATACAGACCAATTCGTAATTTTGCCCTTTCGTGAAAAGGCCCCATCTTTTCAACGAAACTTATTTTAATTCATATCCCTTGCTAAAATCGGGGACGAAGATAATTTGCATAACTTATGGATAATATTACAGTAATTATGACTATAAATATCAATATTAATCTCACATGTTTGTGAGATTAATATTGCCTTGTTCCAATGGTGTCTGAAACAACTCATGGGCCAACTCGGGCACGGCCGGGAAACTTCAAATGCAGAAAGGGCCTCATGGAAATGAGATCTGGTCAGATTTTTCGACAGTGGAGTATGTAAATTGGAGGTAGCAAGTATTTCTAGCCAGGTGGGTCCTGTAGTTCTCAACCTTTTTCTCAACCTCCCCGCTAAAATACATTTTAAATCACTACAAACTTGCTGTATGTTGCATTTCTCGCCAAGGGTTGTTTATAAGAAATAGTTGGCGACTTAGCCGAGAATTGACAACATTTTCAGTGAGAATTGGAGATGTCCCGTATTTACGATCTCAATCATCCAAATTGAAAACAACTTCATTCACCAGACTTTGATTGCATCTTATATTTTTAATTCATGAAAGGTCTTGAAAACATCCACAATGGTTGTAACGGACACCTCGGTTATTTTTCGGTAGCTTCGATGTCGTTATAACCGAGTTTAACTGTATTATAAACATTTTAGGTATTTTTGATGTAATGTGTGCACGATTGAAGTAAAATAAATTTCGTTTTTGTTAGGAAAATTATTTGTGTAGTTATGGGGTGACTCTACTGAACTAGATGGGAAATGTATTACAGGCCGTAATTTTATTTTTTAAATGAATAGGAAAAGTCATAGACTGGTATTCGTTTCTTTTAGGCTAATGTTAGAACCAGTTTGGGTGGGACATAAATAAGAGACGGCCTTCTAATGTTCGAAATAATGCTGCCGTAAAACAGCGGGTGACTTTTATGCACATGCCTCAAAAAACCGGCGGCCTACTTGGCCTGCTTTTTTTTTTTTAACTAGGGAAAACTTAATACTTAAATCACGACGGTTTGAATGAAAAAAAGCAATAAGAAGTGAAAGAGATAACTAGGTATAAGAAGTCGTTAATTTAACCATTTCATGACAATAATCTCACTTACCTAGAAGCCGTGCTCTTAAATATTAGGGGCTAAAAGAAAGCGCTTGCGCAGTGGGTGCATATCACACACCTGGGTGCTATCTCTCTCTTTCTATAGGTAATTAAGCTTCACAGAGGTTTTTATTAGGCATTTAATGATCGGAAAATGTTCGGTTTTGAACACTTCTTTTTTTTTTCTAAATGTGTGGTGGGCCCACTAGGATCTCTGCGAAAGTCTCAAGGTATTTTTCCATGGCTTAATGAATAGCGGTAGATCCGGCAACAGGGAATAGGTATCTCTTAATACCAAACTAATTCGAATTACAGCTGTATCTATTGCTTCGAAAGAGCTGTTGTATAGTTTGAAGCTGTATTTCAATTGCTTTCACTTTTTTTCAATATGAACTCGTTCAGGACCCATAGGTCAATAAACAAGGTTCCAGAGACCCCCTGCGTTATGGTGTAGTCGTTTTTGAGAGGGGTATATAGATAAATGAATTTTCTTCAATTTCTTTGAAATTTTTGCTGCGTTCTGCAACCCTCCTAGCTGACCCCTCAGTGACTCTTGCTGACCTTCAGGGTGTTACCCCTTGAAAACCGCTGTCTCAAGTCATTGGTATGGCCCTGTTGAATTACTCTTAGTGTGCGAAATGCATGAAGGGGCAGCTCGGATAATATATATATTGCAGTGAATGCTTGCGGATTTAAAAACATTTATCCTCAGCAACCTATTTCGGTAGTCACTGATCTACATACCAGCGTTTTTTGACTGGGATTTCACGAGAGGAAAAATTTAAATATCAGGGACAAGTAGCTGTACTTTTAGGTAGAACTATTTGACTAAAGAATAGGGGTTTCGCGAACTAGTTAAGGAACCCGCCTACGAAAAGGGGTGCTTTCTATTTTAGCCATGATCCAAAATCAACATGATCAACTTCGTAACCTATGGGTCTGTATCGTTTTCTAAATCAGTGAAACCAGTGAAGCAGCACATGCACTTGAAACAGGATTTTAATTAGATTTGTACAATCCTTCTTAGTAGCCCATGCAACCCATGGGTTAAGAACCCCTGCCCTAAAGCACAACGGTCCCCCAGAGCATGTGCACAATTTATTATTTCGATGGATATATATATCCATGGTTCTCATACATGAATTTTAATACAAAGGTTCCGTAGAACATGGATATTATTGTAAGGGTTCCGCAAGAGCAAAAACGTTTAAAAATATTAATCTAGAGTAGCAGTGAGGCCGTGGGATATTCGGATATTCTAACGGACCATGGGTAAAAATCAAGTGAAGGGGCAGCTATGACAGGGACTACGGGCATAAGCGATACAGGCTCATCGAACGGTGGGGGTGGATCACCAAGGGTGTGTGTGTATTAACGGTAAGGGGAGATTTCCCATGTCCAACCTCCTGCAGAAGCTTCAGAAGATCACGAATGTCATTTTCCGTTTCATCAGAAAACTATTAGTTGTAAAAACGATGGGTTTTTTTTTCATTTTTTATCCATTAGAAATGAGGATTCTTGAATATCAGAATTTACGCGTACTTTACGGGACACCCAGGGCCATCTTAACTCATCATTCCCACCCGAGGATAGCACCCGGGGATAGCACGGGGATAGCAAAATTTACGATAATAAATATGTAAATCAGGAGGTGGTGCCTCAACCCTCTTCTATTTTGCCCTGGATGCTATTGAGATAGCAGTTAGAACACACTTTTTTGGATAAATATTCGGAAATTTATTTGAGTTCCGGAGAAAAAACTTCATTATATCATTAAGGGTTCCGTAAGATGTTTTACGTTGGAAACCCTTGGTCTATAGACATCCACCTTAGACAGCATCTTTCGCTGCACAAACACAGACAACCTCACGCTGTCCTCAAGTATAAGTCCAAGTGGCGGCGTGGAAGATGCTCTTCTACTACTGCGAAGGGCGCCGTCAGGTCCCATGTTAGAACCGAAGGAAGAATATAGATAATATAACAAGATATTTTCCCTAACGGACTTTAGGCAACCATCGATAGATGGCACCTCCCTTTCCAACCCAACTCGTTTAACGGCAGTAAATTGCAGTATAGCGATATGGCCGGAGTTGGTGTTTTGTGAAGTAGTGTCCTTAAGTATAGTTAGTTACCTACAGAAGCCCTCAAATGTCCAAGTATTTCATTGTAAAATTTACTTTTATTACCACTGGGAAAAAACTGAAGATGTAAGCAAAAAAAAGCAAACGGCATTGCTCAATAAGAAGCGCAGAAGAAAAAAAGAGAACGAACCTTATTTTTACGGCAGTAAACCTTAAATCAAGGAGTAATCATTAAGGTTTGGAATAACTCCTCTCACTATATTGCCTAGAAATAGTCTCAAGGAGGGCCCAAGACAGGTAGAGCAAATGTTGGTGTCGGCGGTGGTAGCAGCAACAGTCAGTCAGTTGGATGGTGGGTATCCCTAGGGTGTGTTTGTGGTGGTAAGGGAGACTCTTCACATGCAAAAAAAAAAAAAAAATATATATATATATATATATATAAGAAAGATGAACTTCGGCAAGTTTTTCCACCAGAGGGAGGGACTCAACAACCAGTAGTTCGGCAATAATAATAATAAAAAAAAGGTAATGCATTGCCGTCCACCTATTATCGGTGTGTAATGATTACTTAGAGGATTACCTTGTCAAGTACAAGGGCGGCGGTGGAGGATTGGAATGAAATGGGGGGGGGGGGCTAGGAGAATACACACACATACAACAAGTATGTGGTATGGATGTTGGAGAAACCTGCGCCAAAAAAAAAAAAATGGTTGGTGGTAGCGGACTAGATTGGCCCACGGAATGCTCAGCAGTCTTTTTTTACTACATACAATCTCGGTTATGCCACCCTCCCCCCTCTGTGTTTTCCCTTCTGGAAGTTGTCGAATTTCTTGCCGATCTTCTCTACTACTGCCCCCCCCCCTCCCAACTTTTCTTCAAGATCTTTTCTTGCTTCTTTTTTCTTGAATCATCTACCTGCCTGTCGGAACGCGCGTGCGTGTAACAACCAACCACCAACTTTCGCTTCTTCTTCACCTTTCTCTTCTACTATCTTCACCAAAAAAAAAAGCTCAAAGAAGATCATCATCAGACGACCCAAGTTCAATGGATCCCGGATGTAGATCGGCGGAGGCTACACCAACAGCTACTACTACTACTACTACCATCTACGAAATGATAATAATAATAATAGCATTTAAAAAAAAAAATGAAATAGGAGGCTCGTGTACGTATATGTGGTGGAAGGTATAGGAAATATGTATGTGTGTGTGTTGCGGCCTGGCTGGCATTCCGGTCCGTCCAGAATTGGTTGATGGCTACCAAATAATAATAATAATAAATAATATAAAAAAATTGTTCAAGGTTCTACCTCCCCCCCCCCCACGTTTTTTTTTTCGTATTATGAATGCGTAGGTTCCAAACCATGTGTGTGTATGTCTGTCTGTGATGATGATGACGATGACTCGGGATGTGGTGGGATGCGGTAGTAGGTCAGATAAGGAGATGAGATTTTGGGCGTATCACGGGGGCTACCGATCATGCTGATGATGATGATGTTACTCGTTGCTCATCTCTCTCTCTGTGTGTGCTCCCTTTCATTAATGTCTACTACTTCAGGTCTACCATAAATATTAGGATAAAACATGTCTCCTCTTGTTATTTCTGAGTGAATTCCAGGAATGAATACTTGCTCAACCTGGGCTATTTGGCTTCCTGGGGCCCGGTGATATTTTTGAGGAGACCACGGAAGAATATCAAGTGACTTTCACGGTAAACGGTTTTTTTAACACCTATTCGTATATTATACACAATTTTTAAGCATAAATAAATATGCTATTATATATCTTATACCAAAAAGTGTTTTAGTGGTTTTGCGTGAGCACCATTGGGACCACGAGTCATTGTCCAGAAAACCCCCTTTAAAAGACAATAAACGAACCAGCAGGACGCTTTAAGAAAACCGCTCCGCAGGAAACTTAAAAAAGCAATGGTCCTAGAGAAAGTTTCCAAAAGCAATGATCCAGCAGAAAGTTTCAAAAAGGCCATGGTCCAGACGAACGGTTTTGAAAACCATGCTCGAATAGGATGCTTTCGGATACATGCTCCAGTAGGACGCTTTCCAAACCATGCTTCAGCAAAATACTTTGAAACCCCATGGACAAGCAAAGAGCAGAGCGTATTCACAAGTCATTGTTTACCAGAATGCTTTATAAAGCATGTACTAAGAAAGCGATTGTAATGAAAGGTCCAGAAGAACTCTTTTACAAACCATAATCCAGCAGAACTCTTTTAAAAACCATAGACCAGAAAAACGTCTTGAAAGGCTATAATCCAAAGACCATACCCCCATAATCTAGTAAAATGTTTTAAAAAGCCATGAACCAGGGGAACACTTTAAAAGACCATGATCCAGCAGGAAACTTTAAAAAAAAACCATGGTCCAGTTGTAGCCCGAGTGGCGCCGTAATAAGATTTTCGTCTATCTACCACCATGAAGTTTTCTGTCGGGCCACGAGTTCGATCCTGAGGAAAGAATAGGTAACACGTTCATTCCCGACAAAACTAGGGCGGCCAGCGATAGATGGCGCCTTCACTTCCGACCTATCTCTATCAACCGATAATGCATTGCTGTATGGTTAAATGACCAAAGTTGGTATACTATGAAGTAGTAGTAATGCACTTTTGAAAACCATGATCCAGGAGAACACTCTGGAAACCTATAGACCAACAGAAAGCATAACGTATTTATAAGTCACAGTTACAGTCACCGAAATGCTTTAAAAGACATGTTGCAGTACAAAGATTTTGTAAGCTTTGATCCAGCAGAAAGTTTCCACAAACCACGGTCCAGCAAAAACTTTAAAAGGTTATGATCAAGCGCAAAACGCTTTTACAAACTTAATTCCAGTGAAACACTTTAGAAGACCATGATTCAGAAATCTGAATAAAACTCTTACAATAGTCATGAGTCTTATTCCGGAAGCTTTCCTTAAAAAGCCATGATACGGTGGGAAAAAAACCGTTTTCGTGGTATAACAGAACATGTTTGGGAATTCCACAAAATACGTCGCTACGGTCAAACATCACATTTATTCAATTTATTTAAGAAATTTACTTTACGTATGAATTTTATTAATCGATTTGATCAAAGCAAGAAGAGTTTTTACTCACATCACAGCCATTCAACAGCTTCATGACCATGTGAGGACTCAGCAACGAACTCAACGTGATTCGTAATTTGAAAAACCTCTGAACATCCAAATGTCTTCCCATAACCTCCATTCAAAAATCGAACACCGAAGAATACTTTAATCCAGCGTTTTTCAACCTATGGTCCCCGGACCAGAGGGGATCCGTGTTCATTTATAACTGAATGAAAAATTATTCACCTGTTGTAATTGATATTTGTAATATCCGTGTGGGTTCAAAAAAATTTTTTGTATTTATACTGAGGCTCACCATACCCTATCAACGAAAATGCGGGAAATTTCAATCCTAAATACGGGATATGACTAATTGTAACCAAAAAATGCAATTTACGGCAAATTTGCTAATTATTGATGAAATGGTTGAAGGTTGAGAAACGCAGCAAACAAAAAATGTATTTGATGAAAAAAACGTCCAAATGACTACTACTACTAAACCAGACATACACCTCGTCCATATTCCCCTCGGAACCTCTAACGAATTGGTACATGTTGGAATGTGTGAAATGACTAGATGATCATATTTCATTCAGAAAAATAAGTAGAACTGGGACCTTAAATTCGGTAAAATACAGGACGTCCCCAATTTATAGTTAAAATCGCTAAAAAATTGAGAAGAAAAAAAACGCTGACAAATATATGAGATGAATACAAGATGAATTTGTAGCTATAATTATCATAATAAGTTATGAAAACGCTGTTTATCCAGGATTTCAGTAAGCATTAACAATTCATATAAGAATCGTTGGAAAAACTGGACAAATGCATGAAAATATATATAAGTTGCAACTATATAAAAGTGCAGGAATGTCCCGTAATACGGGTCAAAATGGTCCGTGAAATTGTTTCAGACATTTCACTGGTACTTGAGTTCAAGAAGGTTGAGAAACCGTGCATTAATCAATCGATTTCTTTTCTATACCCTCGATTGCTATTTATAAATCACACCTTTCCCTTTCACGGATAATAAAATGGACGACGTCCATTTAACTCTTTTTCATTCTTTTTGTTTAGCTGTTCGTCTCTTTGTCCTTCGGACGATGATAGGCGAGACGCGAACAAACGCGTTTTTTCCTGAAATAAAAACAGTTAAAAAACAAAAAAAACATAGAATAAAAAGCGGGAATATGAGCGGCCTGTTTAATAATAATAAGATAAGAACTAGGGCCAGGTCTATCTACTCAAGGTGTGGCCGACATTTTTTTTTTTTCTTTCTCCTTAAAAAAAGCCTTGATTCTTGTATATAATAATCCTTTTTCTTCTTTATCATCTTGTTACATTCTCAATTTGATACCGAGGAGAGAAGAACACTTTCCTATTAAAAGTTAGTACGAACTTCAATTTGTTTCATGTTGAGCAACGGACGCCATTTCTATGATTAATAATGAGAAATAATCTCCTTTAGAGAAAGATGAACGTCTATTTCCATGTATGCTATAGGCCTATTTCATACAGTTTCATTCTACTTATGAAGTTTTTTCTACTTTTAATAGATGATATTATAAAAATTTGTCTCGAGAACACACAATGTTAAAATTGTGAAATATTTGAATAAAATATTTTTTTTTTAGTAATGAAATTTGGAAATATTTGAGTGAAAAAATTATTTTTTTTTTAATTTACACAATATTTTGAAATACTATTTAAATAGATTTTTTTCAGTAGTGAAATTTTGATACATTTGAATAAAAGATTTTTTTTCAGTAATCAAATTGAAATACAAGTGCATTTGCAATTTTTTGAGGTGTAGTAAAATTTTTTAATATTTGAAAAAAAAAATCGAATTTTCCGGAAATTAATAAAAATAATTTCCCAAAAAATATATTTTGAAAATTTTGAATTTAAATAAAATTTTTGACTAATATTTAAAAATGAGGGATGAACTGATTTATATCATGTACATTTTTTTTAAGAAAAAACAACTAAAATAAAATTATTCATTTTCCAAAATTTGAAACACAATAATCCAAATTAAGTTGGTTTTTTTTATTAACCTCTAAAAATATATTATTGATAATGTTCATTAAATTTTTTTTATGCAAAATGTGATTCTTAAATTTTTTTATTTGAAGGGAAATTCTTAAATTGTTTATGTGAAAAACAATTCTTAAATGTATTTCAGTACAAAATGAAAAATATGCGCATAATAGTTTTTGGAAAATTCATTAGATTTTTAATTATTTGAATGAAATAAATAATTATAAAATTAGAACAGATGTTATGATTATTTTATAAAAAAAAAATGAATTACTGATTTATAACTTGAACTTTTTGATGTAAAAATTGCTGAAATATTTGAATTAATTTTTTTGGAAATTAAAAATATTGAAATATATTTAAAAAAATAGATTTTTCATTAAAATAAAAATTCATTATACAATTCCGAATTTAAAAGAAATCACTGAAAAAGCTTTGAATACTCTTTTCATTAATTCCGAATATAACCATCTGTTGATATAGCAGCACTGAATTTACTCCCAAAGAATATGATAAAGGAAAATTCCAGATCGTTTGGCCTATTTTTGGAAAGTGAAGTTGACGTCTCAGTTAACATGTTACTGTGTATAGGCCGAATATAGCCGTAACGAAAGCCGTATCCATTAATAGGCCGAAATTCCCTTTGGGAAGCACCTGTGGCGTCACACGATGGCAAGTGCAGGGATTCCCACCTATCTGAATATAATGGAATATATATATTTTTTGCCTATCTTTTCCCCAACCGGGGGGGAGGGGTAAAGATTGCATGGTAAGGTATCGGGTTTGAACCCATGGGTCCGTGAAAGACTGAATTATGATTAGAGGGAGGGAAAAGCTAGATCTGTATATAAGGATTCGGGTATCCGAGTGCATTCAGATTGAAATGTCATTCTGTCTATGAAACTCTATTGCAGTGAACTGTATCGGAAAAGGGGGACTGTAATGGTGAATGGAATAAAATTCTGTGGTTTTTGTAATTCAAGCTGTTTTGACTCCCACGAGTGATAATCAGAAAATTTACTGAATTCTAGAAAGCCAATATACAATGGTTCAAAAAAGCTTCCATTATTGCCATCAATTAGGAAGCCTTTTTTCTTCGCAAGTTTTAACATTTCGAGTAGGTTTTTCTTAATTAGAAATTGCTATAAAAATTGGAATTTTTTTGTTTTGGAAAATAATAACAAATTTTAAATACATACATGAACTTGAAGTACAGTCGAATCCCGTTTTAACAAATACCGTTATAGCGAAATTCTCGTTTTAACGAACACTTTTCTAATCCTTCAAATAAGTTTACATAAGAACAATGCCAAAAACATAGAATTCCTTTATAGCGAAGTTTCAATTTAACGAAGTGATTTCTCCTGTCTCTTGGAGTTCGTTATAACAGGATTCGACAGTATTTATTAATAGAAAAACAAAGTTTTGTGGCGATTGATAAATTTTGATATACGTAGGCTACATTAGAATAAAACAAATTAATTTTTTCCCGAATTACTAAATTTTGAATTTGAAAATGATTTGAATAAGTTGATTATTTTTGAATTCGGGGTCCTAAAACTATAGAAACCCTGGGGCATTGTCCGTGCGGAAATCCGGCTTAGATTAAACCAATGCCAAAACAAAATTTGGCGATTTTCTAGCACCGTATTTTCTCATGTAAAAAACATAATTAATTTTTATAAATTTTTTGTGTGTACTGTATAATTTGCGGAAAGGAGGATACTGTATGTTTTCATAGCGTTTCCGTTAGACTGAATGTTTTTTCTTCTTCTTTGCTATCAAATCCACTGTAGAGGCCTGAGAGTTTCATTTCCGCCTTCATATACAGTTTTTTTTTCTGTTTTCGAATGATTCCACTCAAGTAAAAAGAAAAAATTGGACGTGCACATGGAAAAGGAGAAGGAAAGTCATAAAAAAAGAAGCCGTAAGAAGTAGCCTATCACATGTGTCGCTTGATGCCATCACAGCCGTCACATCACATCACGCAAATTTTTTTATGTCAAAGAGTCAGTGACGAGATCACAGCGCCATCTGCTCCGATGTGACGTCAGCGGAACAGCGTGGGAAAAAACACTGTTGTGTTAAAGGTTTTAAGAAAATCAAAAGATTTTTTTTTTAATGTGTTATAGGCGGAAGTGAAACAAATTCGCTTAAGAATGATTCCCATACTAGGCACCGCAGATGCACCCAAGGAAGGAGAGATACCTTTCAAAATGTTATTTTCACGGGAAGAAATTTAAATTGATTTTATCAATGAACACTGCACCAATTATTTATTTGTTATATTTATTCAATATTGCTTGGCCGAGGCATATACAAGAGGAAATGCGATGGTGAAGTTTGACAGAAGAGACGGTTGATGTTACAAAAGAAATCAGAAACTTGTACAATCAATAATGTTCGATGGGAGGTTGTTCCAATTGGTTATTGTTCGAGGAAAGAAACTAAATTTGAAACAATCTGTCTGTGGGTGCAAAGATGGGTTTCAATAGAAAGCGAAACTACCTGAGGCAATATAAGCTTTTGACACGTTGGTCAAACTCAGAGTGATATATATATATATATATATATATATATATATATATATATATATATATATATATATATATATATATATATATATATATAGTGGAATTACAACAACCTCTTTCTTGAACTATTGAAATGTCCTTTAATATGTCAGGTCCTGTAAAATGTCAGTTCCAACACGTATTGGATACTTTCAACTGAGTTACTCGCTGTCTACATTGATGTTCTTGATAATTGTCTCTGAATTTCATAATTATTGGCAGCTGTAGGAGCAGTGTGTGAATTTGATTTTTGTTATTGACTGGATCTGGCGCCGCCACGACCACCCGACCAGATAGGGCGCTGAAGTAGCCTTTTAACTTTTCCTACAATATTACCCGGGAAGCCAAAAGAATTTATTGCCACGCTGTTCCGCTGACGTCACATCGATGCCCTTTCCCTCCCTAGCATTCCTGCGTACCAATTCGCATACTATCTTTCGAAAATCACAATACATATCAAATCTCATTTTATCACGAGCCCCCTTCCCCCATGCATTTGAGGTTCCCAAGAATCCCGTGCATGAGTGAGCCCATGTATTAGAACGGCCCTGTTGCCGAAGTACAGTGGAACCTCGATGACTCTACATCCTAAATATATCGAGAAACATGTCGACTTAAGTGAATGCCAAGTTAGGGAGGATTTTATTTCATTTTACCTTTTATATAACAATTTTGTCAAAATCGTTTATGTATGTATAATGCGCTTATATGTTGTTGAACAATTTTATATTCCATCATCTCCAAATTCGTAAAATATTTTTATCTCTAATTTTCAATGCGAAGTTTTCGTATTCAGAATAATTCCGAATTAGGTGGAAAAACCATGTTTCGATTGCCGGAAGATCTGTTATTTGTGAATATAAACAGCGCCTTATTGTCCAAAAAAACCAACTTTCCTCCTCTCACTGAAAGCATTTCGATCTAGCTTTCTCTACCATTTCTTGCTCAAAAATTTCACAAATCATTCACATCTATCTGTAGCTTTCATAGTCCACCGGTTGAATTTTCCTTTTCGGAACAGAGGAATAACGGAAAGTAACCCGTTAAGTGTGGTGGAGAATTTTCGACCTACATCAATTCAACAAGCAAACGGCAGAAACAGTGAAACGTATAATTTATGAGACACACGAGATTAATGTCGTAAAATTTCTCGAACTGATCAACACATTCCTGGAAAATTAGTTGTGATAACGCGGCGTAAATCGTAGCCGACTTAAGCGGGATGTGGTCATCATGCGTCGAGTTAAAGACTTTCCCCCATTGAATTTAATATTGGGGCATCCGTGACAACAATAATAAATGTCGGGATACCGAGGTAGTCGAGTTATCAACCCGTCAAGTTATCGAGGTTGCACTGTATGTAATTGCGACCGTGTCTGGCATAAGTGTAAATTTTCGCAAGAGCGGCCTGTGTAAATATTCGAATTTATTGTCAAAAACGGCTACTTTTGATCGGAGGTACCGCCGAGATACGCTTTTACGTCACTTTCAGAAATCGGAATCAAGCCGTTATATCGAGGCCAAGCTTGCTGCCATTATAAAGGGGAAAAAAACGATGTTGACCAATAAACAACTTAGTTATAAATAGACCTCTCATCTGTTTCTATATGGATGTGTGTGTTATGGAAAATATCGCGCACGCGCGAGAATAGATATGTGTATATACACACACACACACAGACATGATCATGGTCTGCGTCAAATTATAGCTTATGAAGACCGAAATTAATATGATGCGTGAATATCGACGCACGAACATTTCCTCGATGTTATTCAAATTCGGTACCGAAAGTTGTTTTTCTTATAGAAAAAACATGGAGTGTGTTTTTTTTATACGGCCATTACTTTGTATAAGCCGTGACTTGTCTGGAAACTTCACGACTTCTTTTTCCAAAAATAATAATAAATAAGAAGCGCGGAAACAATATCTTGTAGGGCCTGACAACTCGCATGCATGTTGTATTACAATGTTACGCTGTGAGATGGTAATGACCCCTTACCATGTGGATTTTTCTTTCTTTCCATTTCATATTGTATATATTCCTCGCCGTTATTTAATGTCACGAACTCATCATTTACTTCATTTTCATCATGAATGCACGTAAGAAATATGTAGGCATCGAAAATGGAGGAAATGCCGTACATGTGAGAATAGTGGTGTTATTAATGTTTTATTAAAATTTTTGTAATAGTTTTAGTACTGTAATATATAGATTACAGTACTAAAATTGGTCAGTGTAAACCCGGGTCGTTAAGGCATTCCCCCCCCCCCTCCCCGAGCTGAAACTGAAACCGAAGTTCTCCTAAGTTCTATCGCTTTCTTTAAAAAAAAATTCACCCAGTTTGGGAAATACTTCTGTACATATATATATATATACATACATGTATAAAAGATTTTATGTAACGTAAACGCGTTTTTCTAGCTTTAATTCAGGGGTTCTTAAGTCGAGGTATACGAACCCCCTCCCCCGGGTGGGATTGGAGAGATTTTACTTACTTCATAGGGTCCGTGAGATGAGATGAGAAAACAATTCATTGTATTTACAGTGCTATACACTGAATATTATTTTGTAAAGGGAACCGGGGCCGTCAGTCATTTCATTAGCGCAGGGAACACAGAAGTTGAGAACTCCTGTCTTAAGTACACCGAATGGCCGAAAGAAACTATTCACTTGCTCTAATATTTTGCTGTATCACTTTAACACAAATTACAACAAGCATTCTTATTTAATCATCGTTTCAACAACATCCTTGGGTAATCAGGGAAGAAATGAACGGCGCCCCTTCTCCCCCCCCCCCAGATATTACCTGATTCAGTGCTTTCCAAGGTGTGCGTCACCAACCTCTATCAGGTTCGTCGCAAGGCATGATAGTAAGTAGGAGTGTAGTGATTTGTTCCCTTTTAGTTCTTTAATTCTTTTCAAGAGTATTCTGGGGAGCCGCTAATAAACAACGATAAGACAAGGTAGCCACGTGTGGAAAAATTTTGAAAACAACTGCCCAAATTTGATCTATATCGGACTTTCGTCGGGCGATGGCAAATTCAAATGTCTGAATGACGACCAGGGATTTTTGAACTGAGGTTTTCTTAGTTTGAGTTCAATTTGAAGAATGCGCATAATTGAAGCGTGCTTTTCTGAGTTGTCTAAAACCTTAAAAAAACCCATTAGAAAATTATGAAACTTTAGGAATATCTTGATAAAGTGTAGAATAAAATTTCTGAGGTCCCTTTAGAGACCGAAAAACACCGCATAGCTTCAGGTATATAAGAAAGGCTGACTAGTTTAACGAAGAAATGAGAATGGAAATAGAGAAAGAGAGAGCTTTGCGCTGTGATATTGGGGTACCAGTGATGAAACTTAGCAGTTTGGTCACATGGTTGCAAAACATTTGCACATGCACTACAAATTACATAAAAATACCTTCTAGTGGGTGGATATTGGAACTAATTTTTTTTTCTACTGAATTTATTAAAGTCAAGCAGCTTTCTGGTGTGTAGAGGGGACTTGGAGACCGCTCAGAACCAAATCACATGATAGCAATTGCCAATTTTGGCATTTTTATTCATTCACGGATATAACGAGCAAATGATTAACATTTCTCGTATTTATCGAGTTCTGTATTTTCCATAATAGAATAATAATAATAATTACGAGAAATTGTTGTAATGTCCAGTTAATGAATATAAAATCTTCAAAATGACGTCTGAAGGGAGAGGAAAAAAATAAAATAAAAGAAACATCAGATGAGAGATGACTCTAGATGAGTTACTCACTTGAGAGGAAAAATACGCGTATTCTCATGTATACTCGCATTCGGCTGATTATCTTCCGTTTGTTGGTTGCCATGTGCCTCTGATCCAGATGTGAGATGTTTTATAGCGATTGCGAGAGATGATTGCCTCGATCTGTACCAAAGAGATTAAGACACGTCGAGCACACATTAAACGCATGTCAAGTTCCAGGATGTTGTGTCTCTCGCTTGATGTTATTTCTTCCGTTCCCGAGGATTTAAAGGATCATCATCAAGGATGTCCTCTCTCGTAATGTTCTCTTTCCGTTCTCGAAAACACGGATCAAACCATCTCCGGTTTTCTGTGGATAGGGACAAATCCTCATATGCCTAATGTGCCTACGCGATGGTCGAATACGATAATCTCTCTCTCTTCAAAACTCGCAGAATTAGTTATAATAAATTCAACGTTGTAAATTAGTGATGAAATTAAATGAATTCATACTAAAATTTGATTACTATAAGTTTTTGTAATATAGGTATTAGCAATTTCATCCACAAGAAGCTTGGGATTTTCTGGTCACAGACAGTTCTTGCATATGAAATGAAGGACACTAACCTATATTGTGACTATAAAATGAGGGTTCCATGGACACCCCTGGTTAAGAACCCTTGTCTATAGGATTTGTATGCTCCCTTCTCCCAACGGGGGGAGGGCGGGCGGGAGGTGTCGCTAATGTCCATAGTGAGAGTGGCTTACGTGATTAAAACTGGTACCATTATTTTCGAGAATAGGAACCGGGAGGGCGGGGGGGGGGGGGGTCTGGAAATCGACTTTATTCACGAAAATTTTGTTCACTATAAATTTACTAAAGAAATTAATTCAATAAGTAGAGATAGAGTTTAGTTTTTAGTTCCTGGATTAGGCTGATGGACCTAATAAGACAGTAGGGGCGGGTACACTGTAGAAGAAAATATAGTCCAAGGAGGGGGCTCATGGGCGAAAAAAGAAACGCTGTAGTCCCCCCCCCACCCCCCAGGGTCCTCTTATTTTCGGTCTCCACCACAAAAACATTCAGTCGAGTGATGTCCCCGTGTCAACTTTGACAGAGACGATGATGATGATGATAATGATGACGTAGTAGTAGTAAGTCAGTCGGTCGGCCGTTCAAGTCGTCTTCGTCTGGCTATAACGTCGAGACTTTTTAACTCTCGACGACGTCCGTCGCGGTCGTCGTCATCACCATCTTTCTGCTTTGGAGAGATGTTGGTGCTCTCCCTCTCTCTCCATCCCTACGGAAGGAAGCGATAAGGTCACAAATCCGTCAAGACAAAAAAAAAATGTATAGTGAGAGAGAGAGAGCCTTTTTAGATGAAGTGAATGGCCATCTTCATCCACACATACACACACATATATATGCACAGGAGGTCCCCCATATCATCATCGCGTTCCTAAAAATAGCATCAAAAAGAGCTTTTCTCTTCATCCTCGTCTTTCCTATACCTAAAGTGAGTCAAAAGTCTGTAGCGAGATTGAGCTTGAACTTTTCCCACGGGTTCCGGTTTCCTTCGAGAAGGGGGGGATACTTCGTGTTGGGAAGCGGGGGCGTAGGTTCGAGACTCGCTTACTTCTTAAGTCTCGGTCCGTGTACACCTTTTTTTTTTTTTTTTTTTTTGTTGTGCTTTGATTTCCCTTTAAAAGCTCCCTCGCCTCCCCTGGGCCCTTTTTTGCACGATGTTAACTCCGCCCTCTCGACAAATGTTCGCGGTTTCTTCCGGTTTTTCTTTCTTATGTCATAATAATAATAAGGGGGAGAAAAAAATAACGAAAAACTAGACGTTTTTAGACGGATTGGTGACGTTTCTCAAACTGAAGAGGTGCGATTTCAGACGCGTTCTTCCGCATTTTCCACTTCTTTCCACCTCCCTCTTCTTCGTCTCCATCGTCATCTCCTCCTCCCAACAACTTCCAACGTGATCTGATGTCGATAACCACGGTAATAATTGCAGTCAAAACCTTTGTCAATCTCGGGGAGGGAGTGAACTAATGATTGATTCAATTCATTGACTTTCCTGGCTTACTTTCGCGAATTGACTTTATAAGCGGGTTGACGTTGAAAGTAATAGAGTAGAGGATGGACTGTTGTTGATAAAATAAAATACAGTGGAACCTCTGGGTAACGGACACCAATCGGGTACCGAATTTTTGTCCACTATAAGAGACTTTCCGTTAAAATGTATAGCGAAATACATTGGGACCCTGTTACAAGACTTCCGGGGAGTGTCCGTTAATGTACAGCGAAGTACTTTGACGCCTTCTTCCGCTGATTATAAATGTGTCCTCTAACGGGGAATATCCTTTAACAGAAAGTGTCCATTGGTGTACAGCGAAATGAATTGAAATCGTGTACACAGGCTTCATATGTGTCCATTAACAGTAAGGAGTCCTCTAACGGAGAATATTCATCAATGTATGCCAAAATACATTGAGCCCATAGACTTCAAATGTGTCCATTTTCAGGTATCCATTAATGTGTAGCGAAATGCATTGAAGCCCTGTATTTCCACAGACTTCATATGTGTCCATTAACGGGAGGTGTCCTCTAACGGGAAGCATCAAGTTAATATACATTGAGGCCCTTTTCTCACTTCAAATGTGTCCATTAACGGAAGATGTCCTTTAATGGAAAGTTTCCGTGAAATGTGTTTAGCGAAATAAAGACACTGTTCCCAGGACCGCAACTACATACTTTTTCAGCCGGGGAAAGAACGCATTTTGGCGCCCACATTGTAATGTAGAAAAAGCAATTAAAGGGTGCATTCGGTGCCCCTTTCCGTATTGCGCCAGGGGCACAAGACCCACCTGATCCCCCTAGTTGTGGCCCTGCCTGTTCCACAGACTTCAAATGTGTCCATTAATGGAGGGTGTCCTCCAACGGAGAAGTGCCCACTGATAAAAGGCGAAATTGATTAAGACCCTGTTTGTTATTAACGAGGAGACGCATTGCCCCCCCCCCCCAAGGGAGGTGACAGGTTTCCTGTTCGGGGAGGAGGGGCCCTAGACAATCCTTAGCAGGTTTTTTTTTTCACACTATAAAGGTGAAATATAATATATATATAATCTGTCATAAGTCCTGTGAGAAGTCTGGCCCGGGTAGCCTGCCAAAGTTCCCGGTCTAGGAGCCACACACACACATCTAACATGTACCAATTCGTTAGAAGTTCCGCAGAGGAATATGGAAGAGAGGGCATGTGTGGTTTAATAGTAGTAGTAGGTAGTAGTAGTGGCCTACAGACCGAGGCCCTGCTGCAGGATGTGGGACTTGCATGTAGAGGTGTTCTCTAATGGGGAGTGTCCGTTATGTCGTCACCCTATGCATATTAAAAGCACGCAGTTTTTCAGCCTGTCCAGATAAATTTGATCCAGAATTTCCGAATCGGGGAGATCGACTCACATTCGCGCCTCGAAGTTGTGAACCACAGAAATCCAACTTCAGCCGACCGCCACTATGGCGACGTTGAGGTTGGGATATACTACAGATCGGGGCCTAAGGCGGCCCTGCTTACTACAAGTGATACTAAGCGACGATCTCTGTCTGTGAGGATCGTTCTTTGACCACAATTATCATGTCTGTCTGATGATGGATGTTGTCTCTTATGACGATTAACACACTCGCTTTATGGCACTCGTGTTTTGTGCTTTCGAATGTTCAGAAGCAGTTCCCTCCTATTTTTGCAAATCACTTACATCATATTTGCGACCCACCCTGTACAAGTGCAACTGGCGCACCTTTGCATAAACTTCTTGTTTTGAATACTCTGGACCTCACAAGACATGAAAACAGGTTTATGGCATCCACCAGAGGTTCATCATCTGATTTACATGTTAAAAATTTCTAGCTTTTAATTTTTTGTCCGAGGAGTGTATATTAGGTATTTCTTTTTTTTTTAGCAAAATTTTTAACGAATTTTGTATGGTACGTAGAGGGTTTAAATCCATTTTCGGGGGAAAAAATGAGTCGATTGTGTGCCCTCACCTCAGTTTCAGATAAATAGGTCGATTGTCCTCATCCACTGATTTCTAAACGTAGTAGACAAAAACCCTTCATCTAAATTATTATTAGACAGATTTCCGACAGAGATGGAAAATTTATGTATGGAACGGTACGAACTTACAGGCATATAAAAAATATATGTTCGGTCAAACGGGCAACAAGTTCTAAAAACGTTCTTTCAGTAGTAGAGGCCCATGAAGGCAAAAGAGATATCGTATTAACCGATATTTCACTGTATCCGTTTCTTTTAATGTCTGTCTGCGTGACCCATCAGAGTATTCGAGCATTCTGTAAATTATTGAGAAATTGATTTTTTTCGGATAAAAAAATCTGATTAAAAAAAAAATACCATGCAGATTTAATACTTGTTGTTGTTGTTTTTTAAAGTTAAAATTAGAAATTAACATTTAAAGTGAAAGATAGATGGCGCTAAAAACCGAAACTAATTTATATTGGCATGTTTTTAATTACCGAAACGGAACAAAGTTTATCCGCCACAATAAAATCGAATAAAAAGCTATATTAACCGATATTTCACTACATCAAATTTCTTTATAATTGAGCTCCAATGTGATAAATTTTATTAAAACAATAACTTAGAACATAAAATTCTTCAGAAGAAAAGATAATCCTATTCTCGTAAAATGTATCAATTCGAAAATTAATGTTTTAAGTTAACAGCAGAGGACGCTAGTAAAAACATTTTTTTCTGTTACGTGCATCGACATATTTTTGATAAGTCCCGATTCCTTAACCAAATTGCACACAATTTTTTCATTGTTTATGGTACTAGTTTCTTAAATAACATGTTTGACAAGTGTCAAAATCAACCCCCCCCCCACCCACACATCACCTTCACTGAAGAAAATTAGGTTGAGGGCAATCGACCTGTTGCGAGAATACGTTGAAAATTCAAACCTTTCTGAAAAGTGTTTTGTCTCCTCCGGGAATCGGACATGGGTCCCCTTGCATACCGGGTAAGTGCGCAAGGGTCTCTCGTCTTATACGCCAATAAGCACCGAAAAATATTTCTATTAGATATCGCCCTGTTTCGTGTGCTTTAACGGGTGGGTCTAAGGTGCTTGAATCAAGGAAAGGGAGATCCAAATTATTGAAGGCTTTTTCACTCTAATTCTGAAATTCTTTTACCAATTCGAATTTTCATTAATTTGAATTTCTATGAATTCTGAATTTTCATCCATTCCACACTATTTCTTTCATTAATTCCGAAGTTCTGGGATTATTTGTTTTATTAATTAAAGGATTATTTCTTTAATTAATTCTGGAATTATTTCTTTAATTAATTCTGGAATTATTTCTTTAATTAATTCTGGAATTATTTCTTTAATTAATTCTGGAATTATTTCTTTAATTAATTCTAGGATTATCTCTTTCATAATTTCCTAAATATTATTTATCCAGAATTTTCATACAAATTCTAGGATTATTTTTTTCATTTATCCAGAATTTTTATAAATTCTGAATTTCCATCAATTCTAGGATTGCTTCCTTCATTACTTCTACGATATTTCTTTCACTATATAATTCCGAGTTTTCATAAATTACGGAATTAATTCATTTTAAGTATTTTTCTTAATAATTAGTATTATAATAATATAATATTAAGTGTGTAATGATTTCTTTCAATCATTCAAAATTTGATTCAATTCTGAATTTTCATCACTTCGAAATTTTCACGAAATTTTTGTGTTAATTTACAAGAAAATGCTTGTTCAGGTTTTTGTATACATAATTTTCAGCATATTCTCCTCCTAAACTATTAAGAAAATATGCGCATTCTCTTAACAGTTTATGCCTTTTTTGGATGCCAACCCCTCCCTCACAAAATATCACGGCTCTAAAGATCCCAAAAATGTTTCGGGGGGCGCCGAAATCATTAAACGGACCTGTATTCACCTGACTATATTTTCGTTTTTTTGTTTTTTTCCAATTTTCACCGAATATAAAAATCACGCACAATTGCGAATTCACGTGAACATTTACAAAGTGTTATCAAAGTGTTAGTGTTGTTATCAATACTATCTCGGCGTGATTCTTTGCGACGTTTGGAAGAGTGACTCTTATCGAATTTTCACTGATGCTTTTAAAAAGATCGACAGCCATTGAAAAAAAAAAATTGAAGATATTAAATGTATTTCTTTGACGGGAACTTTCACCTCTGTTTCTTATTCGGTGAAGTTACACAGAGTTTTTTTTAATTAGTTCTCTTTTATTTATTTTCTTTTCCATATCCTGGAACAATGAAAAGGAAAAACAAAAAAACCACAAATGTCTGCGGTTTTTTCTTTACTTCTGTTCGCTTTATTATTATCATTATCCAATGGTAGCATCAGCTTTAGCCACATAACGCCTTCGGCAAATTAATCGCAGCTTGTTAAAAAAAAAAAAATGTGCTTCTTTGGCTTGTTCGTTCTCACGAGTTCAAATGAGGCACTTGAGTCGGTCATGGTCACGCGATCGGTTAACTCTCTCTCTCTCGCCATGGCTATGGCTATTCATTGGAAGTAATGATAATAACAATAATAATAATAATAAGAGATATGAAGAGAGAAAAAAAAAATTATCCTCGATTTATCAGACGGGTAAATGTTCTCGTGTAAATTAGTTAGCAGGTGCACTTGTCTCTTTACTTCGGCACAGTTTAATGTCCATTACAGTATCGATTGCGTTGTGTGGGAAATACCTTTTGCGGGATTGGAAAAAGAAATTCCATCGTGTGGTGTCTCTTGTGATGCATATTGAGAAGACGTGAGCTTAAGTGAGCTCATACCTATTAACACATAGGCATAAAGTTATATATATATCCAAGCAGAAATGTGTTATATATCACAGATTTAAAATTTAGTATGCGTAATACACGTAATAACATACCAATATTAGCGCCAAAGGCAGCTGGAATACATGGTGTGCCATATAAACGATGGTGATAAATTTGGAAGCATATAGCTCAACGCTAAAGAAATCGATAAAATGAAATTTGAATTTTGAAACAAATGAAGAAATTGATGAGTTAAAAACCCCATGTCTGGGTTCTTCATCGGGGGAAGCACCACAGCTGAAATAACCAAAAACGTTTCTGATTATACTTTTGGCATAAACCTAAACCAAAGTACAAGTCCCTCTACTTTTTCCTATGTATATATATACACACGTATATATATACAAGGTGCATAGCAAAAGGGCACAGGAGGCATGGCATTTTACTGGTGAACCGTTAGTCCTAGAGGTCTAATTGAGAAAGTTCCGAAATAACGTGTAGTACTGAGATATGTCATTCATGTTTCAAGGGGTTGTAGTATAGTTATTAAAATAAAAAAATAATTTTTTATACAGTCCCCGTGTGCCCTGAAACCTAATTTGAAAATTGTTGCCCTGTTTTTCCTGGTGCCAAAAAAAAAAAACCGCGTTTGCAAGTGCAATATTCACTGAGATATTCGAAAAACAGAGGAAGAATTGACAAAAGAAAAAACAGCATTAAAAGCGAGTAAAACCATATTCCCGCTTTTAATGATGTGGTGGATAAAGGGTCGAATTGATGTCATACTATTTTATCATGCGCGAAGGAGTGTGTTAATATTACATTTTCTTTCTTAATGTTTGCAAATTTGCGAAAGGACGAGTATTGCAGATATGAAAAATATTGTGCTGACGTAGCAAAGTATGTACAATGGAAAATATATTTATCAGATTTCAAATGTATCGATTATTAAATAATATTTTTAAAAACGATATTTCTACTAGTTTTTGTCCATGTTCATATGCAAGAAACCCCTTCAAATATTTCAATTACAAATCGAATTTGAAATTCCCTGATCATGTCACCATCGTTGTTGTAGTAGATGAATATAGGAATGACTTATTCAGATCGAATGAAGAATGTTGGGGAAGGTTTATTAAGACGAACGACAATATCTCATATCGACAATCTTAATATCGAACGACAATCTTAATATCGCGTGGCAGAATTAAGGGAAATACCACAGAGTAATAATACTATAGAGTACGCGCGAGGGGTTACAATGTGAAGCAAAGATCCGGAGTCACGTGACTCCAGTCGAAAGGCTGGTCAGGGAATCTCGCTGGCAATGCTTTCCTTATGGCTACTCGTATGACGATCTACACGCGCTGTCTTATTTTTGATTAGAATGGCCAACACTTGCGCAGCTTTCGGATGTTCTGAACGGTTTAGGAAAGGGGGACCAGTATCCTTTCACAAGGGAATACTTTTTTGCTTATTCCCCTTCTTATAAATTAAAAATTGGAATATTAAATTGACGATGCAATGGATTTCTGACGTAATCTCAGTTTTTAACGACTCCATTTTGGATTTAATTCAATTAAAGTTCCAAGTTTTGGTAAAATTCAAATGTCATGAATCATTATTAAATGTTTTAATAGAATTTTTGGCAATAAATGATTGAAATTGTGAGTTTTATGAAGTTTTAACTGAAATATACGTCTCCGCAAGATTTGGCGAGATTTGGCGAGCTAGTGAGTTCATTCGACTTTTGCTCAACTTGGAAGAAAATATGCTTTTCAGGAGGAGAAATTTATGAAAAATATTCTATTTAAATAGAATGTGAGGAAAACTCCCCCCCCCCCTCTAGACAATTGCAGTTTTGCATAAAAGTGCATAACAACCTCTAAAAATATTAGTATTTTTACCCCTCTTCACACCTGAGATAAAACTATTACAGAAAAGAAATTTTTTTATTCATTAATTTATGTTTGTTGTATGTGAAATTGCCGCTTCAAACAAGAAAATTAATTATTCAATTGATTTTTTGAGTCAATATCTGTACTAAGACCTGAAGTCATATATTGTGTACCTCAGATGTTATCTTGAAAAAGAATCATTCTAAAAACGATTTAATACCTTAAATTAAGATTAACATATGCATACTTTTGAAGCGAAGAGATTACATATGTCACATATATATATATATGTGTGACATGTGTAAATATTATATTATATATATATGAAATATTATATCCTAAAATATTATATATATATATATATATACACACTTTAAATTATTACATATATACTCTACATGGAATTTTAATTCTTATAATTTAGAGAAATTGATGATGAGATTCTGTAATTTTCTTGAGTAAAATCTATTTTAATCCTGAAATATTATGTAAGTGTTTACAGTTTTGTGTGATGAGGTTATAAAAGGTTTTTCAGGAATGTTAGAAATGAAACTTTTTCTTATTGTTTGAATATTATTTCATGACTGAATATGGTATGAGTGTGAATGTGTTACATTACATAACATAATATGATGCATTATAATTAATTATACATTAATTATGAGTATATAGAGTAATTGTAATGTTCTGGAAAGATATATTTTTGTTTTAATAACCCCTCGTATAAATAAATTTTCGAAATTAAAAGCGACAAAGTGAATGAAGAGAATATTTAAAAATATAAATGAATTAGGTTTTACAACATATACGTTGTTCCGTTTTCCAATATTTGTTTATTTTATAGAATTTATTTTTTCAAATCTGATACTCCCTAAATATTTCACATAAAAATGAGTGAAATTCATTGAAAAAATGAAGGAAAGTTTTCATCAACTTGATCGAATTGAGTCAAATTTCGTTACAGCAACATCCTAGCTTCTGCGAAAACGCGCCAAATGTAATAGCGCAGAACCTGTTCTTTCCCCGACAATACTGCTCATCTTTTCTTCACGTTCGACAAGTTTTATGAATAGCGTGCGCGGTCTACTTATATCTTAAGTCTATGGGAAATACTCTCTAAGAAAGCCAGAATGCTTTAAAAAGAAATCAGCATAATCCCTTTCAGATCCAGTACTCACAAACAAGGGGGTGTTGTGTCTTTCTTATCAATTATGTCTCTTCTAAAGATTTTTCGGACGGATTGGACAAACGTGATGATAGACGGGGGGGGGGGGATTTACAGGGCCTTAGTTTCAGGAGCTGCAGTGAAAAATCAAAAAGATGGAATGGCTGGAAATTTTTCGGACTCATTTTGGACTACTTAGCAGAGCCTCAGTTTGAATTGAAGTTACACAAATTGTGTTATTGCAGGAAAACTGTTCCAAAAGCTAAAAATCGAAAATTTATTTATTTGAATGCTCCCGGGGGAACCAAAAATAATTCAGGTAAGAAAGTTTTTTTTTTTTCTGAGTAAGATTAAAAGCACCATCTTCTACACAATTCAAAGGCTATAAGGTAAAAGCATCGAAGCCGAGATCACGCTAAGAAGAAGCCATCTCAATTCAGTAATGATCGAATGATGTAGTTTAAAGGTCAATACTATTACTCTCCGGATGAGGGGGGTTTTAATAGCTTTGAAACATCCCCTTTTGCTTGCCGTTTACCCCAATCTATAGAACCTCATATAATAAATATCATCTATGAATGGATCGAAATGTATGGACATCCATGGTCATGCTAGTCGGACATCATGTTAAGAGGTTAACTGCTGGCTAAATGTATTAACTTCTCGTAAGGGAAAGATGTCTTCATCTAATGTCCAATAATATGGCCATTCAAAAAAAAAATCTCAGCGAGAAATCACGGGATTTATGGAAGGGCTACGGCCGTAACCGTGTTAATCCTTCGCTCTTTTGAAGCACTTGTAATGTGGTAATAATGTTTCAAAGAAAGCGGTGCTTATTCATAGTTTGACGCGTTTCTTAGCTTTAAAAAGGAAAAACTCGTCACTTCCGTTTAAAGGAAATGACTCGTTTCAACAGTCATTGTTTCCACAGCAATCACATTTTTCATTTGCTTATTCAATTTAAAGATCATCCAACAGTATTCATGAATGTTTTGAGTTGTTTATGAATGCTTTTTTATTATAACTAAAGCTGACTTTTTTCAATAATGTACTGATGCAAATAGTTTAAAAAAAAACGAACTTTTAAAAGAATGAAAAACGTATCATTAAAAATTTTACCCAAAATAATACTCTTAAAACTTTTCCTAAATTCTACTATTAACTTCCACAATTGATTTTATGAAATAGCTGTTTGACGCGTTTCTTTTCTTCAAGAAAAACGCATAATTTCTCAATACTCTGTATTTTTCTGTATGTAATTTGCGAATACAAATTCCATTCACCAACATAAACACTCAAAGAATGGAAGGTGTTGTTGGTCAGATTTTTGTAAAAAAATGACAATTTTTCCACCCGGATTTTAACGCTAGCTATGAATCGATATAGCAATTTTTTACTAAATGATTTTTCAAATATCCATATTCTCAACAATCAATATTCTAAACCAGTGATTCTCAACCTGGGGCCATATGGCCCCCTTGCGGTCCTAGGATATTCTAGGGGGGCCTCGGGAGAAAATCAGAAGAAAGGTGATCCACGACAGGTGGTGAAGAGAGTCATAGAGAGCTGTGAAGAGAAAAGCTTTAAAAGTGAAACACGGTTGAAAAATAGTAATACTTTCAGAATTCATCAGATCCGTCCATACAACCAGGAGCATCTTTACCCTTGGGTCTATGTGGGGCATGGCCCGGGTATTCATGTTTATAATGGAGGGAGGGGGACTGCACTATATATGGGATCTGGTGGTATGATTTTCATATGTAAGCTGTTACTTCCAGCTAAGTATGGAGGGCCGCCAGAGCAACGGTTGATGTGTTGAGAGGGTCGATTTATCGTGCATGTTCGTTGGATCGTCCCGTATTTTACACAGACCGTTTTTTGCAATATAATTTGACTCCTGGGAGAGATGATAATCCACCATTTGAATCCGTGCCTAGCCAGGATTCCAGAGATTGATCTTATTTATTAAAATTTCATTCACGATAAAAAAAAAATAGAAAGTATCTCACTCTTGGATGAGAGTAGAGGGGGGCCCCGGATAGGACAGGGGAGCCACGAGAAAAAAATGTGATCCATAGGGGGCCATGAGCTGAAAAAGGTTAAGAAACACTGTTCTAAACAATAGTCTCATATAATTATTTTTGAACATTTCCGTAATCAATAATGGGTGTTTTTTCTTTTCAACAGAATAATATTTGCTAAAACTGACTTAAATAGCTTCAAAACAAAAAAAATTAATTATAATTAATATCTAAAAAGTCTGTTTCCTTTATGTGTTGTGGGTTGTGATACATCCGTTTTTAAAATTTCAACACAATAAAACATTTAAAATTAAAAAAAAACATTTAAAATTTAAAAAAAAACATTTGAAAATCAAAATTCAAAAAATATTTGAAAATTTGAAATTCAGCTGAAGTTGGTGCCCAGAATTCTTGTGATAACCTACAATCGATTACGAAACACAAAAAATAAAACTTGAAGATTACAAATTGCACTCGACACACAAAAAGAATCCATGTTGCAACTTGAAATATCCCAGTGTATGTATATCCTGGTCAAACACCATTAACCTTCATATACAGGATAAATCTTTTTCCTCTCCGCCACACATTTACTCAACGTAACATATTTTTTTTTTTTTTTTTTTTGAGAGCAAGAAGGTAAAGCTGAAGGGTACTTTTGAGACTTGTGATCGAAGCCAATCTTTATTTCATTCACTTAAAAAAGATAAAGATAAAGAACCCCCCCCCCCCCAATATTTGTTTTGTTTTTCTTCTGCTGTGGCAACAAAGTATTTTTTAAGATGAAAGGGAACCAGTAGCCACATGGCGTTGAAGTGCCACTCATTTAGTGGTTTTCCATGTGTTTCAAGTTGAATCTTTCCTCAGTCTTCAACGCCCGCGCGAACTGTCATGTCGGTAAAGTTTGTTCGGTAATTCACTTCGACTTTTTAGTGTGTATGTTATGTGTGTGTGCGTGTGTGAATACAAACAGTAATTTCTTGTGTTTTTCTTCTTTTTTTTCAACCTGTTTCTTCAAGAACGAAGGGGAAAAAACCTAAAAATAAAAGTTTGTGTAAATTACGACCTGTCTTTTTTTTTTCTCTCATCGAACATTAACCTTCAGGTTATCGTTATCATCATATCCTTCTTCGGTCCAAATTTTCTCGATAGCCATCAAGCTTTTAGTGAAAATAATTTTAGCACTATCAAAATTTCTGGGATACATTCGAACTTGGTTAATTCGAAGTCCAAAGTCACTAGGAAAAAAAAAAATCCGAATTATCCAACTAATCTATCCTGGATCAGTAAAATGACAATTAATTGAAATTTAGGCATCAATATTCACATAGGATAATTATTATCAATTATTAAAATTCGATCGCCAGTTTTGAAATAGCTCACTCGCCATTCAAGTACTTTGGTTGGATTCATCCAGCACGGATAGGATTTTTATGAAATTACATCATGGAGTTTTGTCCATTTCCGATCAACAATGGTAATTTTTTTTTTTTTTTTCGAACCGAGTTGCTAAAAAAATGAATCTAACGCGGAAAGAAAGTTATATTCTGTGACGTACGTTTTAGCATTCAAAGTGAAAGAAATAACTCGTTTTTTTATCAAAAGTCTATCACAAAACCTGGGTATATGGTGATCCTATCCTCCTATCCTTTAGGAGAGGTTCCACCTTTCTTTTCACGTTGCTCAACAGGCAAAATTTTGACATGGTAGTTCGAATCAGAAGTCAAGATCGAAAACATGACACCCATAGTGGGCTTAAATTACGTCAGAATTTTCAAATTATGTATTTTTGGTCTTCCAAGAGTTGTTGGGTCGAGAGAAACAAAGTCTGAGTGCTTATAGAATCTTTCCAAATGATTTGCTCGAACAAAAACCACGATTTTTTTCAATTATCAACTTCAAATTATCCAAAACTTTTGAAAAAAATTCGAATTGAATTAGAAATTTTCGCATTAAATTACTTATAAGAGTCAAAAAGAGTTCGTAAAAGTTCGAAATACCAAAAATCCGAATTAATTAACCAAGTTTCACTGTATTGTATGTATATACAATTTTTTCCACCTCTTTAAAATATATAATAACTTAATTTTAGGTTTTGTGTGTTTTAAAAATTATGTGGAATCATTTTTTAAATACATCTTAGTTCACGCAGAATCCTTAATGATAAGGAGACCAAAATCTAAGCAAATATAAATATAACTCAAATGTAGATATCTTTTATTGTGAAATTTTTTGCAGCTTTTGATACTGCCGAATTCCGGAAACTATCTGGGCTCGGTGGAACACTTGTCAGAAATTTATGGTATAGACCAGTGTTTCCAAACATTTTGATATCACAAACCATTCGCCCCCCCCCCCCAAAAAAATCTAGAATGTAAAAAAAAAATGTTTAATTCACATATCAAAAAACTGAAGTAACAGACTGTAAGACACTAAATCTAAAATTTATGCCTTTGTTAAAATTTTGCATATCAGGACCCAACTTGAACGATAAGCCCCCTTCAAAACTTAGACAGATCTCGACAAATGACCGAAATTATCAAGAAACTATCTAACAACAATAGTTTCTCTACCTCAACAATTACTTCAGTTCCCATAGTTCTCATACCAAGCATTTTTCAACGATGGCTAATCAAATGCATTCACTATGGTTTATTCGTTTTCCAAAAGTTATGAGAAAATCATCTGGCCACAATGGCTTTGGCTTCAACAACTACTTTCGGATGTATGTTTTAACTTTCTTAACGCTAAAAGCATAGAGAAAACCGGACAAAAAAATTGATTTTTCTGGTACTAATAGAAGATGTTCTCCTAATATTTTCACACACACACACAAATTGGAGAATTTATACATTTTACGAACTATATAGAACTTATTCAAAGACTTTTAAGTCTAATTAAAAAAAATTTAATTTAGTGTTAAAAAGTGAAGTTACTTTAAAATTACTTTAGAAAATTATCAAAAAATTCTGAAAAAGGGATTAGAATAATAAAAATTAATAATTTATAATAATTACTAAAATTATAGAAATAAAAATTAATCAAAAACTTGGTAAAAAATATTAGAAAAAATTTGATGAATTTTACCCCAATTTACCATTCTTTTTAAGTTAGAAAAAATTATAATTAATATAACTTATATTGAAAAAAATTTAATAATTTTCTAATTATGATTTTTTTAAAATTAGCATTATTTATGTAAAAAGTTAAAAACGTAAAATCTTATTAAATAAAATTATTTGTAATCATTTTCAAGATTTGGTTATCAGTTAAATTTAATTTAATCTAAATTTATTAAATTATTAAAAATAATTTTAAAGAGCAGCAAGTATTGGTTTCTCGTGTCATTTCGTGGTCGTGCTTTATACATTTTGGAAATAACATTGTGGGCATAACAGCGCGTGATTACATTAATTCCCTTTGCCGCATTTTACTGGCGAACCGTTGATTTTCGAAGCATACTCCCAATTAGAAATATTCAAATAATGTGTGGTACTCAGATACGTCATTCAAATTGCAAGGGGTTGTATAGTTATTGAAATAAATAAATAAACTTTTTATACCAACACCCTATCCTAAAAAACTCAATTGCAAAGTTGTTACCCTGTCTCTTGAGACCAACAAAAAAATCTGTTTCTAAGAGCAATATTCATTTGAGATATTTAAATTTGAAAATTCGAGAAAAATTGGGAAAAAACAACAAAAACTAACGAACTTCGCCCCCTGATTTATGCCGTTCTTTCCCATATTTTCTCAGATTTTTGAAATAAAAATAACCAATAATTTTTCGTATCTCGGCTAATATTGCACTTAGAAACGTTACATTTTTTTTTCGTTGTCTTCTCAGGAAAGACAGGGCAATAACTTTTTAATTGAGATTTTTCTGATAGGGCGTCCGTATAAAAAGTTAATTTCTATATTTTAAGAGCAAAGCAACTCTCTGCAACATGAATGACGTATATATCGGAGTTCTACACGTTAGGGGGCCGTTCAAGTATTACGTAAGCAGAATTTTAGCCATTTTTGACCCCCCCCCCCCCCCCGTGTCAGCAAAATTTCCTCAGCAGCTTAGAATATTTCATATCTTCAAAAAGGGTGGTCGATGACGTAAGCAACCTTCAACCCCCCCCCCCGATGCTGACGTAATACTTGAATGACCCCTTATTTGAATACTTGTTCCAGCTGACAGTACGCTTCTACGATCAACGGTTCGCCAGTAAAATGCAGCGTAAAGAGAATTATGGAATCACTATATATAAACCTGTAAGTACGACAATGACTCTCAATAGATATGTCGCGGCACTTCGGGGTGCCCTAAATCACCTCGGGATCGTGCAGGGTCGTCGGGAGGTTGCTTGAAATTCTAACCTCATAGCTAAGAAGCTTCGAACGTAGAAAGTTTGGGATTCCCTGATATATAGAGAGGTTATAGAAAGAATTTGTACGTAAAAAGCCTACGTAAAACACTGGTTTTTTTTTTCTTATTTGGGAAAAGGTTTCTTTTGATCAAATAAACTAAATAAAGAATAAGATAGAAAACATAGGATGGCAAATAAAGGGAAAAAAAGCTCTCGAAAAAATTCTTCAATCCATCCCACAAACAACTTCTAAATGTTTCTTTCTCCTCCTGTTCAAAATATAAAAAAAAAACGTGCACCTGAGTTTGTCTACCTTTTAAGATGACTGACAAGTCCTTGAAAAGTCAGCGAAAGTTCTAGAATCGAGAGAAAGACTAAACATTGGAACAAGTGATGACAATGAGTAAACGAAAAAAAAATGGATTTACATTTCTTATTGAGAAACCAGTTTATCCTGAATTAATTTCGTTTCATAATAATAGTGTATTTTCCTTCCGTTATCAATTAATTCTTATAATCGTATATCTTCTTAATTTTTTTTAAAGTTTATTTTCTTATTTATGTATTAAATGCTCATTAATGTCTTTATTTAATACGTAAGGGCAATCCTTTAGTAACATTAATGAAAAAAATGTACTTTCATACATGTAAATTTTTTTGGTATATTGCTGATTTTGATATTGGTCTACATTTTGTGATAATTTTCAAAGGATATTAAGATATTACCGTCTCCGTTGAGGAAATACCGCTTCAAATTTTATGTTTTTTTTAATAGAGCTTCTTCTCTGTTTTTCTTTAAAAAAATGTCCCTCTCATTTTACAAAACTACCCTTAAAATTTTGGAGAGGAGTGAAATTACTCTTCAAAAAATTATATTTTTGGATAACACTGGGTCGGAGTAGTGTCAGTATAATTAATTAAGCTAATAGTGCCAGTTTAATTATGCTGACACTATTCTTACCTATATATCGCCCGTAGTGGTGGGCGTATTTCATTGAAACTTGGTATATACGTTATTTGGACCATGAGGAAAATGATAGCTGCAGTTAAAAAGCACCATTTTTTCACCTGGTAGTCAAAAAGTGAACTTTGTGGATGAATTTTTCTTTGCCCCCATGGTCCATATATCCTATATACCAAGTTTCACCAAAATACCTCCATCACAATGGTCGCTACATACGTCTGAGTAGTGTCAGTTAATTTATAACTACTGTGTACTAGTCACAGTATTTGAATCAAAACTTAATGATGTCTTTCGTAATAAAAAGAGTGCGTGAATTATTATAAAATATTGAAGAACTTTTCCTCTATCTTTCCAGAAAACTTTCACGCTGCTTCTCGATGCCGTCGATAATGATCAAAGTACAGGTAAGTTAATTAATTTCAATAATATTTATGACTATCCACATTTATTAATTATTCATTAATCATTGACATTAGGACGTCTCAAAAGTTCTAAGCTTTTTTTTGGTTGGTAGTGGCATGTTTCTGCTGCTGATGTGTCAATATGGTAGGCAACTAAAATGAGCATTTTATAGCAACACAGTGATGTTGTGAAGTGCTCACCAATATGCATCCAGGTCCGTGATCCACGCATCAAAAATTTTCGATTTTACTCCTCCAAATTTCATTGAAGAATGAAAATACTGCTTCAAAAATTTGTTTTTCTATAAAAAAGTTCCTCTTTCTACAAAACTACCCCCTTAACATTTTGGAGCATAGTGTAACTGCTCCTTAAAAAATGATTTTTTGGGATCACATTGCAGTAAAAGCAGTACTATTATATATATATTACATATAAAGAAACATCATTGAACTGGAACTTTTCCTGTCACCTATCATATAAAGAACATAACATTCTTTGATTGAAATTGGTGGCTTTGATTTATATGTTGTAAAAGAATGACAGTATGATGTGAGTATGATAACTAAATATTTTAAAAGCACAATCATATTTATTTAATCACATTAAATATCACTCAGATTTTTAACAGCTATTGTTTGTGTAAGGGGAAATAATATCAGTAAAATCTCCGCTATAAAATTATATACAATAATACAATAAAATATTATGTTAAAAGATGGTATGTGGTTTGATTTTACTAATCTATTTTCCAAGCAACTATTAAAATTATAAAACAGTTGATAATTTAAAAAAATATTATTGTTTATACAATATTCAGTAATATCCGAATTATATTTTTTTTCTGTGACATTAATCAAAAACCAATCACCAAGTTCAATCGAAGAATGTCAAGTATTTTATATGATAGGTGCAGAAGCGGGTTCCAGTTCAATGATATTTTTTAATGAAGCCAGTGTTCACCAACACGTATAAAAATTTTCCATTTCATTCCTCGAAATTTCGTTCGAAATTATTTTCTTCAAATATTAGATGATTTTTTTCATAGTGTTATATTACTTAGCTGATAAAAAAAAAATACCCCTCTTTTTACAAATATGCCCCTTTCTTCAAAATTGATAAGAGAGCCTACACCTCTTGTGAAGGTTCTATTCAGGACCCTCTCAAAATCATGTGGTGCCTCCCCGTGTGTAACTGATGTTCTAGGGACCCTTAACTTTCCTGGTAGTAACAGCTTGCATATTTGCGTATAGAGTATCAAACAAATTCGTAAATACTTTAAAAATTCATGAAAGTGCAGAAATTTGTATACCATTATGTGCCCATGGGTTAAGATGTTCTCAATTAAATGGACAGCTCTGCTGAATTCTAAAAGTAGTCATATTTCACGTGAAAGCGTTATCTCTTCACAGGTCTCTGTGGCCCCTTCAAAACTTTTAATATGGCTGACCCTTGATTTTCACTAGTGGCTCCTTTAGAATATTCCAGGACCACAAGGGGGCCGTATGGACCCCAGATTGAGAACTACTAGAAGATAAGTTTCGGACTTGCAAAAAAAACGCTCAGAACTACCCAATTTTTTTAATAAAACTCTAAAAATCACACACATACTACCTTTTTTTTCTTCTACAATTATTATTTTGCGTAATAGAATTTTTTGCAATTACTATTACAAATTTAAATTCCTAATATAACTATGATTTCTCCATAAACTTATCCAATTGTTTTCAAGTCCAATAGAAAAACTAGCCGTTGTATCTGAAATATAAGATACTTCAATTCTTTTTTTTTTTGTAAATACCAAGCATGCATATACAATGCAAGGTCATTTAAAATTACTCGTAAAATTAATTTAAAAATCCTTAGTCTAATACAATAATTTATTTTCCTTTCAAGTCATTAATTTCTCCATCCTATCGTCATTTTGTATTGTATTTATCGTTGTACTTGCTGGAGACAAACACGTCTTTTATGTAATGAGTGAAATACCTGTATCATGATGTAGTACCTGGAATATTTCACGAAAAATGAAAAATGTTGCCACGCCCAAGTTACATTATTGTTTGCTTTCATTTATTGTTAGCCTTCGGTAAGTCAAAAAAAAAAATTATTGCGTGGAATAGAAAAACAATGCAATAACATTACCAAAAAATAATAATTGTAACAGGTATTTTGACCTCCAATTGACGTAACTTTGCACTAATTCTTTTGATTTTTATAATAGTTTTAGCTTTATGTATATTTATTTATTTATTTAGTTCAAATTAACAATCGATTGCGATTATTTTGGTATTCAGCAAAGAAATTATCGATATATGCGTATCTTATATGAGTTCAAACCCTGGCCCGTGGTCCAAAAAAAGGCCCTCTTAGTTATCTGATGTTCCCCGTGGCCTCAAACCTAATTTTATAAAAATTGACTAAACGTCGCATTTATAAATCACTTTAGTCATCCACCAGCAGTGCTGACCCGCAGAGTAGTTGCAGTGCAGTTAAACGGCCTGCTGCACATATTTCCTATATTACTCAAGTGAATCACGGCACACTTCCAGTGCAATTGAACGGCCTATAGCACATTAACCAGATTACTTGAGCGACCCGTTGAACATTTTCATATCAGTCAAGTGACTCACCGCACAGTACTAGATCATTCAAGTGATCCACGGGACATTTACAGGTGACTTAAATAACCCACGGTGCAGTTCCATATCATTTACGTGGCCCGTAGTGCAACAACAACAACGAACCGACCATGATCCCACTCCGTCCCCATAAGGGATATAACATGGTTGGTTATTCAGAAGAATATGGGTCATGGCGGGAAAAATCTGAGGACGTCCACAGGCCCCTGCCTCTCACTCCGAATGTGACCCGCGATGCAGTTGCACATCACTTGAGTGGCCCGAGGCACATTCCTAGATCACTCGAGTGTCCCGCAGCCACATTCCCAGATCACTTGAGTATCTCGCAGCACATTCCCAGACCACTTGAATGGCTTACGGCACATTCTCAGATCACTTGAGTAGGCCGCAACACATTCCCAGATCACTTGAGTGGTTCACAGCACATTCCAAGATCACTTGAGTAACCCGCGGTACACTTAAACATCACTCAAATGACCAGCGACACATTTCCTGATCACTTGAGTAGCTCGTGGCACATTTACAAACCAAAGAAGTGGCCCGCGCTCTTAAAAAAAGTTGAGCACCCTTGATGCTATCTAGTCAAAAGGCCTTATGATGCTGCTTTTTTTTTAGAAAATAATGGAAGATGATGGAAATAAGTAAAAAAAAAAGAGAAAAAAATCTACAAAATGGTGGAGAAATTCCTGAGCAGTAATGAGACTACGCCTTCTCTGTAGTAGAATCTGTAGATTGCGATATAGTTACACCAATTTCCATCTCGGTTCCTGCGTTCGACCTTTTAACCCCGCGAGGAACCACCCAGTGTTTTTTCGGCTTCTTTTCCTGTTATTTCTTCGTACATGGATTGGCGGAAGTTTTTCTTATAAATGTTTTCTTCTCATAAAAATTATTTCTTATGTATCGGAGTATTATTATTATTTTTTTTTCTTATTATTATTCTTTCCCACGTTAAGTATTTTTTTAGAGGAAAAACAAATTCATTAAAAAAATGAAAAATAAATAAAAAAGAAAAAAACGCCATACACCAATTGCTTTTAAAATTATACTAGTAGTTCTTTCTCTGAAGAATGCTCTTGAATGTGAACATCCTGAATAAGAATCGAGGACTCCGTTCAACATGATTCTTCACAAAAAGCATTAGAATCCCGCTACCCAGGGCTATCATGAACATCATTGGCTACTCAATGAAGACCCGACAAGATTGCCACAATTAATATTAGTTGCAACTAAATTTAATCATGGCATCTCTTGTGTAAAGACAGTCTTGCCCAAACGTGGGAGGGTTTTTTTTTTCTCACCTAATCCATGCAGTGTTTTTCTGAGAAAAAAAGATCATCTATTGGCTCAAAATCGGCTCTCGATCGATGTTGAACGTAGTTGAAACTTGACGGGTAGGCCAACGGGTCCTATTTGCAGGACTTCGAGCTCAAAGACCCTCTCTTCAAAAAGAGATCCTCAAAAATCATTGAAGATTTTCATTCAATTTTACTTTTTCCAATTTGGATATCTCACTTTATTTTTTATCCGAAATTTGATTCAGTGTTTAATCCCTGAAAGAAAATTTTTCACCGAAGTTATAAATAGGCCCTGAAATATGTGTACGTGTGGGCTCCGGACATCAAAACTCGTTAAGATTGCCCTTGTTGAACTGAATTATTAGGTCTGTAACCTAAACACATTGGGATACCCACTGTCATTGAATGTCCTTATTGGAAAATGTCATATTGCCACAAAATCTTAGATCAGGGCAAAACAAAATACAAAGTTTGCCGAATAAATTGAAATATGGGTTTGCATAAAATGTGACACCAAAAAGCCATCCTCCACAAAACTGACAACTCGCGTGTTCAGACATTTACCAATTTTTCTTTACACAACTAAAAATAAAATTATTTAATCTAAATGACTAAACTCTGGGGCAATGTCTATGGGATTTACCATCTCGGCCGAATTCACCATTATCATATGATCGACGACAACACCGTCTACTTCTGGGCGGTCTCCATATTTCGTCGGCTTATGTGAGATAAGTGTCCAATCCCAACGACAAGGAAACGAATCATATTGCCTCCTCTACCATCCCTGTCCATCTTCACTCACTTACTACTTCACACAAATGACAACAAGCCACTTTTTTTTCCCCTCAAAGAACGTTGTCCAAGGAAGCGCGATGGTTGGATATGAATAAGTGGATAACATGAACGGTGGTATATAATCCGACAACGTCGACCGTGGGGCAAGCCCTACGGCTCTTTTTCTAGGGCCACATAATCCTTTCTTCCTTTTTTTTTTTATTTCTTCAGTGAAGGAAGCCCTTGAAAACGGTTTTCCTATAAATCAGTGGTCTGTTGTTGCTGCTGCTGCTGCTACTTCTGCCGCTGCTGCCCCCACATGGCCAAGGAACCCTTGAACAAGGGGTCTACGAACCCGAGACAATAGCTGAAGAATTATTCATTAGAAGGGTATTTCAGGTTTCTTGGGTTTTCTTTTGCTACCGCAGGTTGGGCTGAAGGTTGGCTGGTTGGTTGGTTGGTTGGTTGGTTGTCTGGTAAGGGGCAAGATCAACTGAATGCGTACGCGTACACACACGTGGGGAAATTTGTTGTTGTTCGATGAGCTTTGACAGGTATAGAGGTATGAGGGGCAAGGATAGGGTCAAGTTGTTGTCTCTATGATCCTTTGGGAAAGGTGTGGTGGCTTGTGAGAAGATGGTGTATAGCACGAGAGAGAGAGAGTGTGAGAAGAAAGAAACACCGGTTGAAAGAGATTATTTGCTAAAGTTCTTTGACACTGATCGGCCCTTTGTATTATCTTCTTGAGTAAATATTGGTCATCGTCGTCATCATCATCCATTTTCAATTATAGAACAGCGTATGTGTGTGTGTGTTTTCTTGATCTTGTCAGCTTTGATCATCACCATCCTACCTGGTGTGATTTCTCTTTCCCTCTCTTCTAATAAGAGATCTATTGGATCGGCGGGGTACCCCGAAGGATACATATTTTATATGCTTCTCTTAGTCGTTAAAAGGGAATATTGGCATCTCGAATGTCCGTGATTCCTAATTGTCAATTAGATTGCATTGTTTATTTTTCAAGAACTAATTATTTTGATATAAAACAAAAAACAAAGCTCTTGGCATTTTTGAGCATCAGGAAGAGAAAGATTTTTCTTTTGAATGGTTGGTAAATCCGATCTTAGAAGTGCCCCCCCCCCTCACCCCAACAGCATCAAGCGCATTTTGCCGAAGTGCCTCCACTCATCTATGAAAGTTTCTTGCTCTAAAAAGAGTCCATGGACGCTTACCGCATTCGCAAAGGATTTCCTAAGAAGAAGGGGAGGGTAAACAGGCACTGAAGCTGAAGGGGTCAGAATTGCTCCTCCACGACATAACTAGGCCGCATTTTGCTCGAGTGGCCAGAGTAGGATACCATACAACGACTTGGGAGATGATGTGTCATCCACCGCACCAATTGAACTTTACGCCAACAGACTGTCACCTGTTCCATTTTCAGGACAACCAAGTTCGCGCGAAATCCTTCGTAAATGAGTCAGACTTGTAGCAAGCAACTTTGAGAACTGATTAACGGTATGTAACATTTGCCGTACATCGTTTTGCTTTTGACACTCAGAAACAGCAAGAACTTTCTTTTTGGTTACCTTATACGAGTTTATATGTATATATTAAAACATTTCCCAGATAATTAAATGACTGATAATTGAAAACTGTTAATGTTCATAAATGAATTTTTCCCGTTCACTTGCTCGGTGACATTTCACCATTTTATTTTTTTCCTTCTACAGGTGTCGAAAGGATCATAGAAAGACATATCTTCTCTGGTCTCCAGATGCCAGGTCCAAGCTGGCAGAACCTAAGGCATCGCGGACGTGCGGCCCGCATCAGTTATCGGATACGGGTGCTGTGCGAGCCTCACTATTACGACTGGACTTGCGCCAAGTTCTGTCGGCCAAGAAACGACAGGTTCGGACATTTCGACTGCAACGAACAGGGCGAGAAAGTCTGTCTGGACGGATGGAACGGGACGAACTGCGAGACTGGTACGTGCACGACGTCTATCGTGCTTCGATTCCATACCATTTAGATTATAACTCTGTCCAAAATAACTTTTTTTTATGTACCCCTAGTAAAATCGATGTCTTAAATATTTTCTTTCAGCTGTATGCAAGCCAGGATGTCATCCGGATCACGGTTACTGTACAGTTCCCGGCGAATGCACGTAAGTGTAGCAAGTCATGCTTTTATTAAACTAATCAATGATTAATTAGGGATTTTAAAAACAAATTCAAGTGTATATCGGATTTTTGAAATTGAACGAAAAGGCACTTTTCACATAAGGGCTAAGAGATGAAAAGTGAGCCTTTGAAGTCGTTATGACGGCTCTGATTAGGATTACCACTTTTCGGTGTGTATCTACCCCCCCCCCCCTCCCCATTCCCATATTAGATTGTAACTTACAGAGAATTCAGAATTACAGAGTTGAATATTAAAGGTTCACGGGCTACGGGTTGGATATGTATGTTCTAAAGGGCCGCAAAACTGCTTCCGCATGAGATTTTATAAAGTGATAATTGTGATGCCCGGCCCTTGGTTATGCCCTAGAAAAATAACCAATGAGTTAATCAATATATACTCATATTTTTTCTTGGAATATTTCATGTTGAGGTATTTTTGGGTGAGGCCATGGCACCATATTTTACTACGTTGTGAACTACATTAATTTACGTGACGTATTTCAACCGGCGCGAAGGGTTTGATTAAAATCATTCACCACATACATTTTTATCAGGGCGTTGTGTGCCTTCTTGGGGCCCCGGGGGCAGATTTTTCCTTGGGGTCCCTCATGAAAGGGTTATTATTATTCAAAACAAGTGTGTACTTTTGTTGGGTCCCCATTCGTCTCCAGGCCCTGGCGCAGTGCCCCAGTTGACCCAACCTAGTTAAGACCATGATTTTTACTCGGCTTTAATTGCTCAAAAGAGTCATAGTTCAAAATTTTTATCAACTTATAGATGGTTCTTATAGATGGCAACTTATATGTGGTTCAAAAAAACTAGTCTTACATCTTCAAACAGATAGACAGTCCCACCCTCTTTCCCCCCTCTAGGTTTTTTATGCGGAGGTCCTCTATCAAGACTTTTAACGGGACCCTAAATCGACTTCCTAAATTTAAAGTGTGATAAAACTGAATTCAAAAATCATCCACTTTTAGACCTGCCATCCATGGGTAAGCTGTAAAGACAGATATTACAGAGAGGCGCAAATATTTTTGAACCAGGTCTTAAAATCCCCAAGCAAGTCCTAGTTATTTCATGTAGTATAATCTCGAACAAAAAATCTTTCAGTCGAGTTCATCATCACCAACAAGAGAGAGAGAGAGAGAGAGCCCTCTAGTGACGCATTCTGAGCATGAAAAACAATATATCGTGATGGCATCCCAAGTCACGACATGATGAGCCGAGTCATCCGCTGATTGGGTTCGTGCGAATCGTGAAAATATTCTTCTACGAGTCCATAATGGACTAACTCATGAAAAGACGTCATAGGAATAATATTGCAGAGAAAAAAAAAAGAGGATTATACACAATATTTGTATTTTCTTCTTTCAGAAAAAAATTACGACCGACAAAAAAAAAACACATACTTGTATTTTCTTTTATATTATTATTAGCGGTATTGTGTATGTTTGATGCGACCTTTTCCTTCGAAATGGAATAATGATAATAATAACGATAATAATAATAAAATAGAAATAAGAAAAAGTCAATCACGTTACCAATTTATCTTAACACGCTTCCGGTTTCTTTGAACAGGAGGCCAAAATAAAAACTCTTTATTTTTCTGTCCGTCTAAAGTATGATGATGATTAGTACGCCCTGGTCATGATGTGTGTGTGTGTTGTGCGTTATGTTGCCCACACCGAAGGAGCGATTGAGATCATCTCACAAGAGTCAGTGCGTTGACCCGTTGAGACCTTTACTTTGGGAACCAGTAAATTGAAGAAAGAACGGAGAAGAAGAAGAAAAAAAAAAAGAACCCCTTTTAAATGTTAAATGACCGTGTATTACTGAATGAAAGGGACCGTTACAGATTTAGATCGATGGAAATTGCCCTTGATATGATTGAAACGGATTTTTTCGATTATTCTATGAGAATCGATAGATCGATCAAGAGGGGTCTGGGATAATTTGTCGTCAAACTTCGAATTTATTCGTGTTTGTGGAAGAAATGACCTAATGACCATGATTCACGATTGACAAATTTAAACTGATTGAATCGTTCTTATGATATACTTGCTTAATTCAGAACTGTTTATCAAATAACGGAACAGAAGAGCGACGTATAAATAGGCGAGTTCGTCACGCTGATATCTTCCAGAACAGCGGTTCTCAAATGAAAGGTACCTGGACCTCCAGGAGCCGCGGTCTTTCTACTGGGTGTTCACAGTCCAATTGCAGAATTATATAAAAAAAATTAATGCTGAGTTGAAAAAAATAAATTACTAAAAAGAAAAGTTTGATTAAGTTAACACCCAAAAGTATCGCTGCAACGTTGATAGACTGCAGCAGTAATATTGTTATGATTTCACAGAAGTTGTATTTGTGGTGACAGCTCTCGATAGGAGTATGAAACTTTGTTTTAGTTCCTTTGCAGTCCGATAGATGTCCATCATAGTTACTAGTACTCGATAGAATGTCCTCCACCGTTCGAGAACATCCTCGCTGATAGATGGCTGTAGCTTCTGCTGCTATATATGACAGACACCAAGATTTTCGGAAGTCCACGAATAAAAGTGGAGGTCCGTGGCAGACACCAAGTTTTCTAGAGGGGTCAACAACCAAAAGTATTTGAAAACCACTGTGTTCCAGATCAGTGTTTCTTGACCGTTTCTTACCCATGGCCTCCTCCCCAATTATTTCCTCCTGCCTCCAGGTCTTATCCTGGTCCCCCCCCCCACCCTCGTCCAGGAGCGAGAATCTTTCTACTGATTAAGTTGATTTTTTTCAGTAAGTTTATAGGAAACAAAAATTTTATAAATAATGTTGGTGGCTTCCTTCATGTCCTTGTTCTATGCTGGACTGCCTTCACATCATAGAATCAGCGAAGAAATTCAAGTTGGCTTGAAGTAACAGCTTACATTTTTACTTACTTTCTAAAAGCATAGAAACAGATCATGTAAACCCCCTTCCCCCGCAACATGAACATGAGGCCCTCGGATCATGCCTGAACGGTCCCATACGTCAAGGTGGGCCATAGTTCTTTCTGTGAGCAGCGAGATTCTAATAGTATAGTCGCACTTACTCCCTAACATGTATCATTTGAAACTTCCATTTCTTCGCTTTCTGTGACTTCCTTGACAACCTGTTATGTCTTCCCTTCCACTTTATTTTCGCCCGTGGCTTCCTAAGAGTATCCCAGGACCGCAATACCTCCGGGCTAGATACCCTGTTGTATGCGCCCTGCGTGTGTACAGATAACTCTAATTCAGGTCAATCCAAGGATATTTCATTTACTATGGTAGCAAAGGTAAGGGCCTACAGACCAAAGATTATAGAGCAGCCCGGTAGAGACCAAAAACACATAACACCAAAGAATTTTTATGCAAAATGTATTTTGCAAATGGCTTTTTTAAATTAAATAGCTAATAAAGTTACAGATTGATAAACTAAATTTTATGACCTCTACCCATTCTACCTGCAATCTTCGCGATTCGTGCGTCATCAAATGTTTCAACCAAAACTTGTCTATAGCGTATTCGATGAGCCGTGTTACAGGACGTAGGCCTATACGGAATAATTTTATAAAGGATGTCAATTTTCAACACGTTATAATTCTCCAATCGCAATTCCAATCTGAGTCTTTACGGGCTTTATATCCAAATTGGCACTATTATCAAGTCCATCTCTTCTCAAACGGAGAAGAAAATGATCTGTAACGGACCACGATACCGGTCCACATGTCCTCCATTTCACGGTATTAATGGATTCGAAGATAATCCACGGCGGTGAAATTGTTTGACCGCTGACCCTATGACAGAACTGCTCATCCATAGACAAAAAAAAAAAATAAATAAATAAGAGAGAGTGTGCATGAAACACCGAAAAGCCTAATCTGCCACCTTGCGTCTCGATACGCACGTACACGCACGAATGTACAACACATGTGTGGCGACTGATAGGAATCTCTCAAGACATCATGGATGGATTCGATCGCGCGCGCGCGTTGTGGTGCTTTCTCTCTCTCTCTCTCTATCAGTGTCTTGAAATCCGGTCAAGATATTCTTCTATAAAAAGTCAAGAAACCCACTAAACTAGAATCCAAAAAGTCGTCAGTCACACTCAAATGCTTATACGCAACATCCCGAACAGAGAAAGGCCTACATCGAGAGTTTGTGCAAATTATATCATAGGCAATGATGCGTCTGAAAAGGAAACACAGTTCATATTTTTTTTTTGGTCACCCGACATAAAAAGAGACACCGTGACGAGGTAGAAAATGCAGAACAAGAAGTCGTATGGAAAATAGGAGGTTTCTTTACCATCATCTCGACCTTGAAGATGGCACGACATCCAGTTCATACCTCATCTTCATACGAGAAATCGTGTCATTTTTGCAATCGCATCGACACAGTCCGATAAGCTATACTGACCATATGCATATCATTGTTATTGAGGCCGGATGCCACGCTGGTCATCCGAGTCAAGGTTACGAACCCCCACCTAGCGATGAAAATGGATTTATTTACGTTTTTTTTACTGCTTTCTAACGTGGGTTTTTTCTTTTCCCACGGGAATTATAACCGCCATGTTTTATATGAAGATTGTGTGCCGCTACAATGCTCATCTCAATGCTTCAGAAATTGCCCAAGAATGGCACGTGACACTATTAGCAATCATTAGACCTTATCTGATTATTACTGGATGCAATTTCGTTAAAATACTGGAGCAGTTCTGTAAAGATTCGACATCCAAGAAAATATTTTTAGCAATTTACGGAGTCCTCTTTGGTACATAATACAGTCGAAATCGATTACAACTTAGTTGTAACGACGCCACGGCTATGACGTCAATTATTGGCACTCCGAAAGAGAATGATGTCAATGAGCCTTGCTTATAACACCGATGGAAACCAACGACCTCGGATATAAAGACAATTCTGCTATGGCGTTTTCCTTAGAAATTCTTTGAACCAGCGTTCATCATATTAAGGCACGGGTTCTTAAACTTTTGTGTTCCACGGACCCCTTGTACCAACAACAACAGCAAACAGCAGACCTATTTTATCAACAAAAAAGGCCACCAATAAAATGAACGTCATAGAACCCCCTCGTATATCAATACAATGTGGGCCGCAGACCCCTTATTCAAATGAAAACCACAGACCTCTTGCACCAAAAAACATGAATGACACAAACACTTTGTATCAATAAAATGATTGTATCACTGAAATGAACACCGTGGACCCCGTGTACCAATTAATGAAAAGACCACGGACCTTTTTCCAAAATACCATTCAGTATATACTAGAAAAATCAATGATTTAATTTTCTCACACATCGAAGCTCACGGACTCCCCAAAGATTTCCCAAGGACCTCGAATTTAATTGCATCTGAAAATATTTTTCGTACTTAAGACGACCTGTAAACGTCAACCTTGGTTATAACGGCAAAGTTTTTCACATGAAATCTTCGATGTAGGTACAACCGAATTTTCGGCTTTCCCCTTTTAGGGGTAAATCAAGATTCTCCTTAACGGGAGGAGGACTCGAATCTAGTTAAAACTAGGTCCTTAAAATGACTGAAATTCCAAGATCTTTTCTTGTGCACGATTGGGATCACGACTATTAATGTTTTTTAACTGCCGGGCATGCCAGAAATCTCGCGGGTCATTTGTAGGTAAACGGCTCACAAGAACATAAAGGAATTCCTCTCGGCTATTAGTGCACGCGAACATTACATGGCGAATTAGGTTGATGGTCGTATAACATCATAAAAATAGGAAGCCATGTCACAAGTCAAGAAAAACGATTTTTATCTCTCTCTCTCTCTCATAGTGATCTCTATCTCCATTCTGATGCTTAACAAGCCATCTATAGCCTTTTCTGTGTATGTGTTAGGCGCAGGAGGTTTTTTGTAGAAGAAAGATCGAAAACTATGCATGAAAGGTACACAGCAGCAGCGGGAAAGGAAGTGAGAAGAAACAAGTCTGGGGTCTTCTTGGATGCCTAGGGGCCCTACTGAAGAAATACCACCGGGGCCCACCCAGAAGCAATTCTAGCCGAAGTCCGGAAGCCTATCTCCATTAAACCGCTGCGTCTCCCGTGGCGGAGGCCATAACTTCCGAAGATGATTCTACTAACTCCTCTGCAGGAGAGATGTGCACATTCTTTTATTATTATTATTTGGTGGATGCTGTGTGTGTGCGTGTTCTCGGCTATTCTTTGAGAAACGGTTCTCTCGTAATTCAGCGCGAGTTATAATTGCTATTCGTATATTATAATGAATTAGTTGATGAAGGCATGACGTAATGAACGTATGACGAGTCTATATTAGTTGGGATTTCCATTATAAGTGGAGCCTCTTATTGTGCGTCGAATTCCGGTAGTGACGCAGAAATTTTTCTTTGGCTGAACGGCAAAACTGCAAGTGCCATGACTTCAAAAAGAAAGACCATGGAACTCGCCCCCCCCCCCTGCCTGGTCAATAAAATAAAAGTGACGGCCCCTTTACAAAATAATATTCAGTCAGTACATACAAATGTAAAAACAATGAGTTGATTGTTTTCTTACAGACGCTAACGGACCCCCGTGAAATCTCTTCATGGACCCTTAGTTGAGCACCTCTACTCCAGTGGTTCTCAAACTTTTTCACCCCGTGGCTCCTTTGGCCTTATTATCGTTTATCCGAGGGCTCCCCAGAATAGTCTAGAAAAGAATCACTTGAATAGGTTCAAATCACTTGTCTAACTACTGGTGACGCCCCTAGGAGAAACGATGCAAACTTTGAGAACCACTACCCTACTCTATAGGATGATTCTGTCTAATTGAAACCCAGACATATCAGTGATGGCTATCGATCCAATGCATCTACCCAGAGACGGATTTAACGGAGGGTGCACCGGGCGCGTGCCCGGGACCCCGACTTCTGAAGGGGGCCACGAAAAACCCAAACTTTATATTTTTTTTTCTGATTCAAGGGGCCCAATATTTTCTTTTGCGCCCGGAGCCTCAACCGACTATAATCCGCCACTGCATCTACCAACAACAGTAAAAAAAATTAAATCAATCGTAGGCATTCGCAGGGAAGAGATAGTGCCGCCACCCCCTCCCCTCCCACAACAAACGTCCAAAAATATATAATTTTTATAAAAAGAGTTAAAAAATATCCAAAGAAAATATCTTTATATGCTCTATTTTGCAATTTCTGCTAATTCAGAATACTTTTTGAATGTTAGTAACTCAATATCTCTGGAAGAGATTCCCTGTGCCTCAAAACCCACTGTTTAGCCTCCACCCTCGTCTCTTTGCAACGATTGCTTCAGCGTTCATAATGTCACAATCATGATTGATTCACGTCATACGTAACAGAACCGAAGAGCTTTTATGGAAAGATATACGTTTTTTTGTGTATGTTTTGGCAAGTCTTTACAGAATCTTGTGAAGTGAGATTGGGTGTAGTAGAACAGAGTCGTCTTAATACTGTTATGGGCCCTCAGTTAAAAAGATATTCTTTGCCCCGTACCTGCAACCAATTTACATAAATCATAGTGCTTTAGATCTCTTTATCATTATGCCTCCTATGTACTTGATGGCCACACGATGCGCCCTAATGGACACACGAGTCAAGAAGGCCCTGGTGGAAGACATCAATACGTCTGAATAGACTCTATCTATCCGAACCACTCTCACGAGTTTCGAAAGTTTTCACACGTAAGTGTGTAGTGTATGTTAAGGTGAATGTGATAAATCAGTTATTAATACAATAACCAACCGGTTACTGTGTATATTTACCAATTTTCTTAGTAAGTTTGATAAATTTATCACTGTTTCCAGTGAATATGCATAATACTCACGAGCGTCGTTGTTAAATTTGATAAATATAAAAACTCCGAATGTGAGTCTAGTATATGGGATGAATATAGTTGTACCCCGATATAATGATGGCAATTTTACGATTGCTCCCCGATATAATGATACACTACATGTATGAATCATCGTGTATGGTATATCATATAGTACAATTTATCATGTTTGCCAACGACGCGACGCTTGGGTATTATGCGTAATCGCCGGTAAAAGTGATAATTTTTTTAGCACTTTTTAAATTTACCAAGAACGCTTGGGTAGCTACTATGCATATTCACAGGTAAAAGTGATTAATTTAGAGAAATTTATCAACTACCAAAATGCTTGGCGATTATGTATAACAACCGGATTTATCACATTTACAGCACCATATACACATTTATAAAACCGGCATTCGTCTGTAGCACCGAAGGCTATACAAGAAAACTCATTACAGCGTTCCCAAAGGTAGACAGGAACGCGAAAGCAAAGTGTTTGGTCTGGGAATCGGTCAGGAAAGTTTTTGAGTCTTGGTCAGGGAAATGATCAACCATGTTTCGCTGGGAACCCTGCATTAGTTGGACGAGTCACAAGACAGTGATCCATGCACTAGATACATCAACGCCTCAAATACTGACAGCGCGAACAGTGGCTAATAAACCGGTCATAATTGTCTAAACATTGCCTTTTTTCGTCACTTATCACCACATTAAACTGTCTGTTCATAATCATGTTCCGAACACCATTCGAAATAAACATCGGATTCTTCAGGAATGAAAGTGTTGATAGAAAAATGGATTTTGTTAAGTTCTAGTGTCGGTTCCGCACACGTTTCATCGTTTGTATCATTTTCTTCGTTTTTGATATCAAAGTCTTCTTCTTCTTCTCACTCTCGGCATCTTTATGGGGCCTCTTATTCTCTCGTCTAGGCGTAACAAAAAAAAAATTAAGAAGAAGCAGCATTCGGTAGCCACATATCATGGATGAGTGAAATCGTCAGCCATGACGTAATAAGGCAACCACGAAATGAAAAAAAAAATAAGTATCAGAACCGGATCTCTTCATATCACTCTCTTTCCGCTGTATATACACACATTTCTTTTCGTTTTTCATTTAGTTTTAGACCACCAAATGTGTCTTTTGCCGCCATTATATATATATATATAGTATGAGAAGAAGAAATGTCAAGGGAATAGTTGAACAACTTTCTTCATCATCCTCGTGTGTGTGTACGCTCGCTCGTCCTACGACTTTGAGATCGGTTACGTAATTGTTCAACCAACGGGGCAGGGCAGATTCTCTTGTTAATGCGTTCTTATTCAGTCCTGGCAGAGAGGCATTTATATAAAGATTATCCCTAGAACTTGACTTGTGCTTCCGAGCAGGTCCGGCATTTTATCATCGGCCTACTCAGATTTTACACCGATGTCGACTCCTCTTAAATCCATCCGTCAGCATTAATTTTATCATAAGAATCGGACAGACGCGACTTGAAGCGTCGAGCGTTCACTTTGATCGTCATTGATTGAAGAAAAATGTAAAAATTATCAAATGTGAATTTTTTTTATATAATTAAGATACATTCTCGTGCATCAAATTACGTATATGGATCAGAAATAATTTACATTATACTGAGTGATATAATACAAAATATATCACTCAGTGGAGTTTTCGGAGGGCCTTCGAATTATTGAATTATACGCACATACAAGAGTTTAATTAGGCTCTAGACCAAGAACTGCTTAAGAAGGTCTTGTGCCTTCAGAACTCCCCGAAATATCTGATATTTCTATGTCATTTTTAATGACATTGTCATTGAAAATTGGAAATCCCTGCTTCATATTACATGGATAAATTCCATGTGTAGTCCGTATCATTCAGTCTCATACTATAGCATTCATATTGATCCAATCTCTGACATGAGTGCACCAGCAGAGCCCGATTTCAGCATGGACAATATGGGCATTTGCCGAGGGGCCCCATGTTTCATGGGGGCCCTAAGTATATGATAGTATATATTTTGCTCAAATTTTTATAAATTTTACTTGGTAAAATTTTGGAAAATATCAAAGAATTTTCCCCAAATCACATCATACTACTGTATTTCCAGTGTCCGTTATTAGCAAACCCTATTAAATATCAGTTTAATACTATACCAATCAGTACAATGCACTTATTGCAGTATTAACATTTGACATCTTTTTGACCGTAAAATAATTTATGAAACGATGACAAGAAAGTTTTCATGTTTGATCAACATGGAATCCTCAAATCATCATGAAGATTCTGTATATTTGCAATGCTAAACTTTATGCATCTGATCTTGCAAACACATTATTCATAAGATTTTGGTGACATTATCAATGATTTCGCTGGTATGAGAGTGCGAAAAAGGAACTTATTGTAAAGTGCTTTTTTGTAAAATTCTGCACTTATTGTAAAATGCCCTAATGTAAAATTCTCCATATTTCATGTAGAATTTTGCATTACATTTCTCATTTAAAATAGTGCATATCCCTTTTGTGTGTGTGAGCGCGCGCGCGCGTACACTGTATTTGCTGATGAACCTCTTCGATCCCAGTCGAGTTAGCTCCAAATACCTCGTTCGCCCAGAGCCCTCATTAGGTCAAAGTCGGGCCCTGTGTACCAACTTTTAAGCTTGATGACCATATATTTCTTTCAGGGATTTTTGTGGACCGTGTACGACCTATATTATTTTTTGAGGACCACATTAATGAAAAATATTGTAATTACTCGTTCTCTAAATTGCCCTGTAGACCGTGAAAATTCTCGCGAGAGCCAAATCACCTCGGGGAAAGGCGTCTGTGCGCTGCTGGTCATGAACCTGGAAAAAAAACAATAATATTATACAGGCTTGTAATCATTTCCTCACGCTTACATGCGAACAAGCTTCAGCTCACCTCGATCCTGTGTATCGTTTCAAGTCATTAACGTTAACCGCTTCCCTCGCAAAGGCGAGTTATCTCGTCCTAGGGTTGATATACTCACATACCTCCCTCTATTCTTTCTGTCCCTTCATCATGGCCACATTTCATTGGTAACCCTATAAATGGAAATTGATTTTTCCCCTTTTATCCCTCCATCGCTCTCTTCTCTGGCCTTAGCGATATGCAAATAATTTTCCTGAAGTGAAAATCATGTAAGAAACGAGAAGCTGTTGGACGAGATAAGAGATATATAGGGAAAAGGTGGTGTATGTGGTTATAAGGAACTCATCTTTTTTTTTTTTCTCGTTCAGTTCAGAAATTTATAAAAGCTACCAGTTTCAGAGATACATCAATGGAACTTCAATTACATATTGTTCCTTCTTTTTTTATTCATGAAATCTTGTGAGTAAAGGGGTTAATCACCATCAATAATGATCTATGGGTGTCTAGTACCACCTCGATCGGCTCACGTGTTTATTTTATTTTATTTTTAATTTCCAGGTGCCGGTCTGGTTGGAAATCCGAGCTCTGTGACCAGTGCATGCCTTATCCTGGATGCAAACACGGCTATTGCAACGGTTCGCCTTGGCAGTGCATTTGTGATATAAACTGGGGCGGCATTCTTTGTGATAGAGGTGAGTCCGGTCATGAATTAAATTCACTTACAGTCGACCCCGCTTAATCGGATATCAACGATTCTAGAGCACACAACATCCGATCGAGCTGGAAACAATTCAATTGTCGTTTTACAACGTTAGTATAGTTAGCATATTGAAAATGATGAAAGAATCAATATTATTAAAGCTTCTCGAATAAATCAAACATCAAAAAATAAATGAAAATTATATTTCATCTCAAAAACCAAGATTTTTTACTTTTCATTAAGAAAGTTAGCGTCCTCTATTGGTTCAACGGGGAACAAAAGTAAAATGATAAAATGTGCATATTGAAGATAGCTTGAATACTTGGAGACCAAATGTATTTATCTTAACTTATTAAGATCATTTTTATTAATTCCAAATGTTTCATTCAATGAAAAAATTATGCATATAGCGGTTGATGTGTATTTGCAGTTGAAGTATGAAGCGTAATATGCATAAACATAAGATTAACTTAATATGTAAAATAGTTATATCACATCTATAGTAATATGTATTCAATTGCGCGCTGGGGGGTGGGGGATCGTTGAAATTTCCCATATTAAGCGGGGAACTTTAACATTGACTGTATAGGAGAAATTTTGGTGCCGGAAAAATTTTGGTGCCTCTTATCTTAGAGGAGGTATAGGAGTACTCCTATACCTCCTCTAAGGATTTTTTTTCGTTTAAGCTGGTTATCCGTTTACACGTTATCCATTTAAACGGGCTGAGACTGGAATATAGGAGTACTCCTATACCTTATTTGTATATAAAAGGATTTTTTCCGTTTAAGTGGGTTATCCGTTTGTACGTTATCCATTTAAACGGGATGAGACTGTATCTTTACGCATTCGCACAAAAATCGAATCCTTTTTTTTTAATGTTTATTTTTTCCCATGTATAGATCTCAACTACTGTGGTACTCATGAGCCATGCCAGAATGGTGGCACATGTATAAATACAGCTCCTGATCAATACTCCTGCCAGTGTCCCGAAGGATTTTCTGGAAATAACTGTGATATTGGTAATTTTGATCTTCTTTACTTACCTTTATTATTATTTCTTTTTAGTTTCATGAATTAACTAGTAGTTATATTAAGTCACTGATACTGAACCGTCATGTTTTCGCAGCTGACAACCCTTGTGCAGCATCCCCTTGCCTAAACCGAGGCGTATGTTCGGAAATCAATTCAACTTATAGCTGTACTTGTCTTCCTGGATGGACCGGAAATAGGTGCCAACTAAGTAAGTTGGGGTTTTTTTTCCCCCCTTAATAAGTAGAATTTTCAATTTTCTGAATTCTGTAGAAATTGTCTTGAGAACACGTGGAATATTGAATGTCTTTATACTTCAACAGACATCAACGAATGCGAATCTGATCCCTGTCTCAATGGTGGAACCTGCTTAGATCTTGTCAATGGATATCGATGTCTGTGTGATTCTAGATGGCAAGGGAATAGATGTCAATTAGGTAAAGATCCGTTTTGAGATTTGATTGCCGTTCTTGTGCGTGTGAAATGTGAATCGTCGAATTTGGTTGCACTACAGGTACAGGGTGTCCCATAAATTCGAAATAGTTTAAAAGCTCATAAAAATTGAAGGAATTGGTATCTTTGAATGAGGTTTTTTTGAAAAAGTTAATCTCACGAATGGGGTTTTCTTTTTAGTAGAGGAAAAAAGTTCAAATACTTGTCGATAAAGGGCGCTAAATGAAAGTCTGGCTGGAATGATTTACCTGAACCTTCCTTCAATCTCTTCTGCGCCCGAAACGTTCGTAAAGCTTCTGCCGGTTATTCGTAACGAAAATAAAACTACTTCATCAATCGTCCTTTATCTACCTACACCACAATAAAAACTTCATGTGAGAGCCAGTCACAGAAAAATTCAGAAGTGAGCTGTTAATCGTAACCTGCGTTTTAAAGGACTCGTGATTTACATATCTTCAGTGATTTGCCTTCATGCAGTGCCCTCTATCGACAAAAAATTTAACTTTTTTTCCGATGTTAAAAGAATATTTACCTTCCCATGGGAGATATTCCCATGGAAATAACTTTTTCGCAAACACAGCATTCAAATATACCAGTTCCTCCAATTTTTTTTATGAATTTTTAAACCATTTGCCAATTCATGGGACAACCTGTATATGAATATGTTTCCGATGATTTTCCATTCAAAATGTCATTCTTCTCGTTAACCGTTTCAGATGCCAACGAATGCGAAACGAGTCCTTGTGTCAACGCGAAGAGTTGTCGCAACCTAATCGGTGGCTACAGCTGCGAATGTCTTCCGGGATGGGACGGTCAAAACTGCGACCATAACTTGAACGATTGCCATTCTCAGTGCCTGAATGGAGCGACTTGCATCGACCTCGTCAACGATTACCATTGCGCCTGCCTTCCTGGTTTTACTGGTCGGGAATGCCAGACCAATATCGACGATTGCGCCAGCAACCCTTGCTTGAACGGAGGCGAATGCGTCGATCTTGTGGCCGATTTCCGATGCATCTGTCCTGTCGGATACAAAGGATCTCGATGTGAGGTCAGTACTTGGATTTCTTTTTTCAGAATAATAGAAATTCGGATACATTTAAACGCGGATAAGAAAGGAAATCTGTTCTGGACAACATTACAAATAAATTACACATTCCTAAGGACAAACAAAAGACTACACCTCTTTCAATGAAGTAGGCTATTTATTTACTCCTATCATTGTGATCGGATTGAGGAACTTGTTTGTTTGGACACCTAAAGATCTCAATTTCCAACAAAAAGAAAGGCAATTTCGACCACAATCTGTTCACGGTCGGTTCGTTATCAAAATAATCACGTTCATTAATAGACTCGTTACTGCATATGCAATCGTCACTCGAACGGAGATTGATCATTCGTCGTTGTTGTTGTTATAGAGATCCTCTTCCCATGTGAATGAGTGCAATATATATCGCGATTAAAGGGTCCAATGACCCGAAGTTGAAGAGACCTGAAAATATAGGAAACAATTCAGTATACTTTGGACTCAAATTTCTTTAGTATATAGCTTGTACTATGTTGTACATCATGGGTAATATCCAGTTGCTTGTAAAGAACACATGCATAATGTTAATCCTTTCTTGTATCGGGTTTCATTCTGCACGTTCTTTCTTGTGCATTTGTCCGCCTGCTTCAACTCTTCTCTTATTTTATTTAGCCCAAAATAAAATTTTAAAAATGGTAAATGACAAATCAATAGAAGAATCGAAAAGACTGATCGAAGAATCTGTGAAAATAATTTCAGAATGAAAAAAATAATTAAAAAAACCTTTCATAATATTTTTGGTGTAACAAATAATTTCCGAATTAAAAAAAAAAATTCGCATTTAAGAAAAGAAATAATTTCAGAAAAAATAAGTCTTCAATAACTCTCGGGACCCGTTAAGCGCTATATTACATCAAGTCCTTATGAATCAGGATACCATCTTATATTATTCTGATTACCGCAGTAGTATAACGGAGCCAGCTGGCTTCATGGAGAGTTTTCAATTTAGCCCGCTAATCTCCGGGAAGGTTGAAGACCTCTGATTACAACATTTTATAATCAGGGTAATTTAGCTTAAAAGATTCAAGCTAGTATGTAGTACCTGATGTAGTGCATGTTTCTTTCAGATCGACGACGATCTTTGCAACCCGAACCCCTGCCAGAATGGCGCCGTCTGTTTCAGCATGCAGTTCGATTACAGTTGCTCATGTTCCGAAGGGTTCCATGGAAAGAACTGTTCAACACGCAAAGTCCAGTGCCAAGGTTCTTTATGTGAAGGTTAGTAACGATGACAATACCTTAAAAATGAAACAATAATCAAGTAAATAGCAGAGTTCCAGTTCCCCCGACCGCTGTTTTGAAGATCGGAAAACTTCGTATATTTTAGAAATTACAAAAATTTCTTGTTATTTTCTAGTTGAAAAACAATTGGACAGCTGTACCCTGACTATGATAAACTCTTCTTCCGGAATGAGGCACTTCGTTTCGAGCATGTGCGGGGACCATGGTAAATGTGTCAGCAAACCATCGGGCGACTTCACTTGCGAGTGCAATCCTGGGTACTCCGGGAAATATTGCCATGAAAGTAAGTACTATAATATATATATATATTTCCAAGCAAATTCATTATTTATTTTTCTCCCGTTTGTTTGTGAATTATTTTTGACATGATTTATGAAATTTCCAACAGACATCAACGACTGCGCGTCATCGCCATGTAAGAACGGCGGCACTTGTGTCGATGGGCTGAACTCTTTTCAATGCTTCTGCCAGGAAGGATGGGAAGGCCGCTTCTGCCAAATAAGTGAGTGGCTCAACTAAAACTTAATAATAATTTCTCTTGTATTTATCGAGTAAACAAGGCGATCAAACGTGTAGGGTGTCCTTCCTATAAATAGGTAGTTTAAAAATTCATAAAAATTGAAGGAATTGGTATACGTGAATGCGGTTTGCGAAAAGTTATTCCCCCGGAAGGGCACCCCCCCATAAAAAAAAGACAATTTAGTTCCAGTTTTTATCGATAGAGAGCGGTGCACTCAAGCGAATCACAGGAGATTTGCAAATCTGAGTCCTATAAAGTGCAGGATTTACGATTAGCGAGTTTATTTCTGAATTTTCCTGGTACTTGCACTTCCAGAATAAGGATTTCCCCGTGATATTGATATTGGCGATGAAGCACAATTGGTGAAATCGCTTTACTTCACGCCGGCTGAAGCTTTACGAACGTCTCGGACACAGAAGAGAATGAGGAAAGGTTCGGGTTCATATTTCTGTGATTCGCTTTCGTGCAGCGCCTTCTATCGACCAAAAATTTGAACTAGATCTTTTTTCTCGCACTAATTCCCCCTACCCCTTTGTGAGAATAACTTTTTTTACAAACAGCACCAATTCCTTCAATTTTTATGAATTTTTAAGCTATTGTTTTTGATTTTTATACTACTATTACTTACCGTATATTAATGTCATCTCATACATCATGATTATTTTTCTTTTCTTTGAATTTTAGATAAAAACGAATGCGACCCCAACCCGTGTCATAACGATGGGACGTGCATAGACACTATTGCCGATTACATATGCAACTGTAAAAACGGTTGGAAAGGGAAAAACTGCAACCTCCGTAAGTGCATTATCAATTTTTTACATTTTAATAGAGTTCAGTGGTTCTTAAGCAAGAGTCCACAGACACCTTGGGGGAAGGGGGATCAGTAAGCTTGGATGAGAAACAGTTGCTCATGTTTCCTCTTATTGTTTCTCATCGTTATTTTTGCATTTTAATATACAGGGTGCATGGCACCAGTGATCCTGGAGGCATACATAATTAGGAAAAGAATCCAAATAACGTGTAGTTCTCAGATATGTCATTCATGTTGCATGGAGTTGTATAGTTATCAAAATAAAAAAAATTTAATTTTTTATACGGTTTATGCGGACATGCTGTTCTCAAAAAAACAATTAAAAAGTTGGTGCCCTGTCGCTCTCTTTCTCTCTCTCTCCTGGGGGTGAACAATCCCACTTTCCTTATATAACGCCCGTTCCGCGCTTGTCGTTAGCTAAGGAACTATCGTAAGGAACGTGCTAAGGAAAATTCCTTAAGCGGCACTCTCCCCTTTGCGTTGAGCATTGTCCTGATGCCAACAAAAAAAATCCACTTTTCTAAGTGCACTATTCACTGAGATTTTCTCCAATTCGAAAAACGGAGGAAATTTGGAAAAAGAACGGCGTTAAGGGCAAAATGTGAATATTGCACTTAGAAACGTGTGTGTTTTATTTATTTATTTATTTTTGGTTTTTTTTGGGCATCAGGAGAGACAGGGCAACAACTTTCTAATTGATATTTGAAGCACAGGGTGTCTGCATAAAAAGTTAAAATTTTTTTTATTGTGATAACTATACAACTCCTTGCAACATGAATGACCATATCTGAGAACTACGCGTTATTTGGGTACTTTTTCTAGGATCAACGGTTCGCCAGTAAAATACCATACGCCCTGTTACTTATGCACCCTGTATATACTACGGTAGATGTTCACCGATCCGGTGACATTATGCGCAGTCCCCACCCTAGGCTACAGCCCGCCTAGCCCCCCCCCCCTCTCCCATTAAATACGCCTCTGTCTCTAAGTCACTCTATGCTCACTCACATGATTGCACATTTTCTTGGCCACTCACTGACTTGGTCCCTTTGTTCATTAAGTCACTCACTGACTTGGTCCTTTGCTCACTAGGTCACTCGTTTGGTCACTCACCGAACAAATATCTCACTCTCTAGGTCACTCTTTCGGCATTCACTGACCGGTTCAATCACTTTCTAGGTCACTCCCATGCTCGAACACTCTCCAGTTTTTCTTTTGGTTACTAACATGCCTGCAAACTTCATTGGTCGCTCTTTTTGACAGCTCACCGACCCGTTCCTTCACACTCTAGGTCGCTCCTTTGGTCTTTCACATGCTCACAAATTCTGTAGGTCACTCGTTTCGTCTCTCACTCGCCAAGCCCCCCGGCAGATGCGTATTAATGGTTTTACCATCTTTGCGGGCTATCATATATAGAAGTTTTATTATCCTTCTCTCATTCTACTATAATTTTCTTGACCTTTCCTTTTTTCAAATATGCCGCCCCTCCGAACTTGCTACCCTTTGCTATCCCAGCTCACTAACACCCCCCCCCCCCCACCCCCGTAAATACACCTCTGAAATTATACATAATGGCCGGTAAAAAGTAATAAATGTTGTGAAGCCAATCAAACTCACTGATCCAATTGATGCTTATGCATAATTACCGATTCATCACATTCATCGTAACATACACACATTAAATGCACATAATTTTACAATGCGATTGTCTATTGTAGGACATGGTCACTGTGATTTCAGTACTTGCCAGAATGGTGGAACTTGCATAGATCTTGGAGATATTTTTACTTGCCATTGTAAGCCAGGATGGGAAGGACATACTTGTCAGATCGGTAAGTTAGTAAGATGCGCATTTTCTGGAAGTTACATTTTATAACATTCTGTTATGAGATAATAGATTTCGTTCATATGTTAATTAGCAACCTATACTATCACAATAGACATTTATTTTAAAGTTTTTTCTGACAGTACTTTGAATTATTTTTTTTCTTCCACAGCTAAAAATCCGAGCTGTCATTCGAGTAAATGTCAAAATGGTGGAACTTGCGTTAACATCGGAAATTCAGGTTCATCTTTTTTATGCATTTGCCGAGAAGGATACGAAGGTCCCCTCTGTCAATATGGTGAGCATAGTTTCAAGGAAAAAATTCATAATTATAATATAGTATCGTTCAGCATCGTATAAGACGTGGTAATGTATAATAAAACATTATCATGAAATGTTGCAGATGCAGATGATTGCAGTCCTAACCCCTGCCACAATGGCGGAACCTGCATAGACGGTGTCAATTGGTTCCTGTGCAAGTGTGCCGTAGGATTCATCGGACCGAACTGTCAGATAAATGTCAACCAGTGCGCTTCGAATCCCTGTCCTCATGGTAGCACTTGCGTCGATGAAATTGAAAGCTTTCGATGCGTCTGTCCACCGCATTTGACCGGTTCTCGTTGCGAAACCCGTGAGTATTTAACTAATAATAATAATTATATATAGTGTTTCTGCATTCGAAGCTCAATGAAACTTATTCACTGTGAATTAATTCAATAAAATTTATTTCAGCTTTGCTTCTCCCCGACTCCGAAGAATACTGCGTATGGCATGGTAGAGCTTACATAGACGGTAGCGTCTGGCACGAAGGATGCAATGCCTGCGCATGCTCAAAGGGCAAAACTCGATGCACAAACGTAAGGCTTTTCTTTAATTTCACATCAAAATTAGTACAAAATTCTCGAAGTGAAATTAAATCATTAGAAATTGTTCTGTTCAGTATTAATTAAATTTTGATTGATAAGCATGTATATTCTCAGATAATAATTAGTGTTATATTTTTTTCACAAAATCTCTTCAGGTCTGGTGTGGGCAGAATTTTTGTCGAACGGATCCAAATGCCACGAAGAAACCGGCGTGCCCGACAGATCACGTGTGCGCTGCAACTACGAGTGGAGGCACTTGTTTCAAGGAGCCGTGTCACAAGTTGGGACAGTGCAGGCCAGCGAGGAACGCATCTGAGCTGCTTTTGCAAGAAATGGCTCCCCCAGCATCGTGCCGACCGAACGAAGCCGAGCTGAGCAATAACTGCGCAAAGATAACGCTGTTCTTCGAGAAGAAAAGAACGCCACCGGTATGTATCACCTGAACGAATTCACAATACTGGATTAACGTTATTACACCCACACAGGTCGTTTTAAGAGCATCATGGGACCTGGCGAAGTGATTTTTCTGAAGCCCTACCAGGCTAGAAATGTTTGTCCCCACCAATTTACATGCTTACTCTAGAAAATTTTAACCAGAGGTTCCCCTGTTCTTGAGGTGAGATTATGCGTTTAGACGGCAGTGCACCCACCAACGTAATAAATTATGAATTCTCAAGTTGTGTGAATGATTATGAATTCGTTATGAATTCGCAAGTTGTGTTAATGATTATGAATTCGTTATGAATTCGCAAGTTGTGTTAATGATTATGAATTCGTTATGAATTCGCAAGTTGTGTTAATGATTATGAATTCGTTATGAATTCGCAAGTTGTGTTAATGATTATGAATTCGTTATGAATTCTCGTGTGTATAACCACCACTCTAAACCGTGTATGCATTTCTCACACTAAATTTTCTTCATTGCAGGGTGTTTTAGTGGAAGAAATTTGTTATCAAGTACGAAGCCTCCCAGTACTGTACATTCTTCAGAACAGCAGCATAGACGATACTGTTCTGATATTGTGTGATCTCAAACGCCATGAAGATGACAGCATTGAAGTTACCATTGTAAGTTTAACTGCTTCTATTCACTTTCGTGTTCTTACACTGACACTTCACCTAGCCCCATGGCAAAATTGAATCTCTACTATAAAATTTTATTTTTCACTCCATTTACGCGAAAGTATAATCATGGAATTTCCAATTTTTTACAGTACACGCCAGCTGATCCTACCATCGAGACTTTTCATTTCATCAGCAACATTACGAAGAAGACAGCTGATTTGATAAGTCGCAAGCATTACAATAACTCACTGCTGAATGCTGTCGTAGAAGTTAAGGTTGAAACATCAATGGTCAACCCAAACATGCGAGGTATGAGTCTCAGTTGGAATCATGAACTGCATGACTGATCCGCACGACTCAAGAGAACTTCAAATTCTCACACTCTTGAAAACCTTTACATTCACACAATAACATTTTTTTACACAATTTTATATATAATATATATTTTCATATAAAATATCATTCTCTCATCCTCTTCGAATAATCAGTCAAAAATCTTGGGATATTTTAGTTTACACCCTCTACTATTTTCTCGCTGGGTTGGATTTTTGACGTCAAAAACTTTGACATAGGTGTGATCATGAACTGATTTAAACGGTCAAAAATTTGTGTTTTTAATATTTTTTTTTGCCATGCTAAATAGCAAGCTTTAATAGATTGATTATTTATATTTTAATTAATACCATATTCACCGTATACTGGGTCTATTCTGTCCCGGTGCTAATGTTTTTAAAACACAATTTTTGGAGGCTTGCGACGCTTATTCCGAGTAAAGCACCGACGTCAATTTTTGTTTTAAGAAAACCAATCTTCTGTAAAAGTTTGATAAAATCCTTTTTATAAAACTTGAAAAATCTAACCAATAAAGTTATTGGTTACATTCTTTAGAAAATGCAATCGGTGACTTTATTGGCTGCATTTTTCAAGTTTTATAAAAGGACTTTTACCAAACTTTTATAGTGTAATACCGGCTTTAGAGATATTGACTCTGAACATTGTCGTATGACATTCAAATAATCGTCCCACTCTCTCCAATGCGGAGCGTACGTTGGACATCCCTTTCATTTTTGTCGATTATTATTAGTTTTTTTTTCGGAGTGGGAGCATAATCATTTCACAGCACATACGGAAAAACTGAATGAATGAAGAAATATCGTTGTGTTTCAGGAAAGGAAATTTCATCTCTGCCCTCCGGGGACTCGAACCCCAGGACTCTCGTTTGCCGGACGAGTGCTCTACCAACACCTTCTAAAGCAGAAAATGCCTGCTGCTCTAGAACTAAGCTATGAAGATAGATCACTCGTCCGGCAAACGAGAGGCCGGTGTTCGAGTCCCCGGGAGGGCAGAGGTGAAGTTTCCTTCCCTGAAACAACGATATCTCCCCATTCATCCTGTTTTCCGTATCTGTTGTATTAACAAGGGAGAGTGACGTCTTTCTACATATATTTTAATTTTTTTTAGTCTGCACAGTATCTATTCTAAAGTACGATTAATACTCTAGCTCATTTTTAAAACACGGCATCGTACCCATTTTTTTCACAACTTAAATTTGGCCAATCAGTGCAGTTGCCCTACTTTAATATAAAAGTCGTGTACACCTCTGGTAAAGTAGAACCACTGTTTTAAAAGGCTTTCAACCTTCTTTGTGTGCACTGTACATCCTCACGATGAACTGATTTTTTTTTTTTTTTCCTTCGCAGATCTTAAAAACTACGTGCCACTACTAGTGTCAGTGCTGTTCGTGATGCTCCTCATATGTGCTGGTGCAGGTCTCGCCGCATACTATTGGTTCAGACTGAGGAAGAAGAAGAGCAGAAGCTCGACTTCCACTTTGAAGTGCTCATCTTCGTCTCTGCCAAAATCTTATTCGAGTAAAATCGAAAAAATCGAAGACGAGAAATCGAACAACCAACAGAACGAAAACAACCTGTGCCGCTATCACAATTCGCTGCACAGTCCGTCGTCGTCACCGCACGACAATCATCACAACCACCACCACCATCAGGTCACCAGCCTTGTGCCAGGCGGATCATCATCCGAGATGATCGATTTTGATCCGGATAAAGCTGACTTACCCCAGCGGATACATAAAGCTAAGCTTCCGGAGGCACGAGTCAACTCCATTACCTGTAGTGAGAAAGACTTAGAGAAAAATAATACTCTGAAGAAACTGTCCAATCATATGAAAGGAAAGTCATCAGGTGTGATAATCTAGCATCCGAATTAGTGACTAATTATATACAAATGAAATATGAAAAAAAAAACCCATTAATTTATTTCGTCGCCTCACCACTTGTCATTCATGTCGCTTTGTTAGTGAAGAAGTCGAAAACACAATCATAGAGTAGAATATAACTGTGTTATATATAAATTGAAGACGCTACACAAATGCAAGATGCTTCATGGTTGTACATTAAGGCAGTTTTCTTCTACAGACTGTACTACCATTTGATATTGTGGAATTGAAAACATGCTGCAACAGTTCGGTTACATTTCTACTATAAAAACTATAAACATTGTGACTAGAACATTACACTATTTTTATAGTAGATTGTCTACATGTGTTTTGTACATTTTTTTTTTACTTTTATTTCATCTCAGTCGTAACTATCGTCAGAGACGCCATTTTGTGTAATTACCATTATTTTCCAGAAAATGTCTTGTAGCTATTTTTTGTGGATATGATTTGTCGCTTCATTTTGCATTAATAATATTGTATTATTTAAAAAAAACACAAACCTTCATCCAGATGTTTTCTTGATATTCGAAAAAAAAATTATATTAACACTATATTCAGCCATGATTCTAAAACCAGCTTAGCTGAATAATCGTAATGTAAATATGAAATAGCTGAATCATGCACAATAAATGCCTTTATAATAAATTACAACACAAAATAACAAAATTATTTTTGATTGAAATCCTGAGATTGCTGCAGAAATCGTGTTTTTAAGTAGCAGGTTTGTTTGGAATTTTTTTTTTTTTGTGCGTTAGATATTTCTAATTGTTTACTCTAGTCGTTACACACATGAATTTTTTTTCTTTAACATATATGTTATGAATGTTCACATTTTGTTTGAGAATTTCTCTGCTAATCTTTTTTCCCAAAAATATGGTCAAATGGAACTTCAGTAACCGAAAGTACGTCTGCAAAATTTTTATATTTGCATTTTTATGCATTGTGGTTAATATTATGATTAGGTCATAATCATAATATTAAAACTTGTAAGTCATCCACCTAATGTACCAGAGGATGTTCTGGGTCTATAACACTCGGTGCATGACAGAATTTTTTCTGATGCAGAGAGAGACTTCTAAAGTCAAATGCACCTTATAAACATTCCTCTGAGGAACTTCTAACAAATTGGTAATGCAGAGATACTGCTTCCACTTAAAGAGAGATGACTACTGCAAAAAAGGGTCCCACCAATCTCTTGGTGAGAAATGTGGAAGAAAAGGACACTCAAAATAAACTAGGAACAGTAAATTTCAAACTAATTAGCCTTCTCATGCATAAAGCACCCATGGCAAGAAAAATGGTCAGATAATATCGCGATTAAACCCTCCCCCTCCTCCAATACCCATAAATTCTACAAGAAATTAAAAAATTAAATTGCTTAGATCGAATTGAAATTTTTGAATCTTTGTTTCAATGTTATGACTATCAATTAAATATATATATATCCATACTTCAATACCAAAATACTTCAAAGAATAGGAAACAATTTAGAAACATAATTAGGGGGCTGTGAAATAGGAGCTTCAATGTAATTTGCCAAACAATACGTAACTTTTTTCTTCCCGATTAAACATCATAAATTGATTTGTATATATTTGTAAATAATAAAGGTGCTAGAGTTGGCATTCACTCACTTTCCCGTAAAAAAATGTATTTTATGTGTATTTTTTTCTTTCTCCAGTGTCTTTAAAATTCATGCAAATACCTATTGATAAGATTTACTTCACATTTTTGGAAATGTAGATGCATTAATTCATTGTGTTCATTCCCATTCCCGGCAACACGAAACCTACATTATTTTTTATTGCATTTCTCAGCAATGAGTATATTTATTTTGTACTTTGTACAGTTGTTTAATATACATTATATATATGTTGTGACCATTATTTTTTTTTCAATTAATTACCGATTTTCCACGTGGCATGTTTTACTTTTTAACTTTCATTGTGTTCAATATTGTCTATATAAAAAATCTTTCGCTTTTAATTTTGCAATAAATAATAAAATTTTGTTACAAATTGGAAATTTCTCTTGTTACTAATACACAATAAGCTTATTAACTTATGAGAAAGGCACATATACCGTAATTTAACATGAATAAGAAACCCTTTTTCTAGCCAAAAATTGGGTCCCGAAAATAGGAATGGTATATTATACAGGGATAGTGTTACAGATAGATATATCTTTAAAAAATCATCTGAATTTTGAGCCCAAAAAATCAGGGGGTTTCTTATACACGTTAAAATACAGAATATGTTATACAATATGCTATCAATTCATGATGAGCAGAAATGAAACATGCCTAAAATCAACTCTAAAATGCCTTGGGCGACATAAAAAGATGACAAAGAGTTCCCAAAACAATGCAAAATTAACATGACATATATATATATATATGTGTGTGTGTGTGTGTCATGTTATTTATATACAGGGTGATTATAAAAAAACTATCCCGACATATGGGCCCCTAACTATCATACCATTCACAGAAACTGAATGAAATTTTGGCATAAGGTATTTTGAGGTATGCGCTCAAGAATAATATGGAAAACAACAGTGTCACTCTAACAGTTACGGTTACAGTGAGAAAATTTCGAAAATATCAAATGGCAACACCAAGTTTTTTGTATTGGAATGTGATCTCCATTGTGAAAAACCCTAAATAGCGTTCGAACGGCAACTGTAGCATGAAAATCACCGGCGGTAGATAGGCTAAAAGTGAGGACAACCAATAAGGACAGAGAAGCAGCATAAAATAAAGCATTTTATTGTGTTTCACAAATTTTCCACATGACCTTGTGGAGGACTAATCAGGCTGGGATATCAGCCGAAGAAACAGTGTGACGAATGAAACGAACATTAATGCTCTGGTGCACGGCAAAGTCTTTTTTACTTTTTCCTTGCCTAGCTCCGGGGATTTTCATGCTACAGGTGCCATTCCAACGCTATTTAGTGTTTTTCAGTATGGAGATTGCATTCCAATACAAAAAACGTGTTGCCATTTGATATTTTCGAAATTTTCTCACTGTAACCGTAACTGTTAGAGTGACACTGTTGTTTTCCATATCATTCTTGAGCGCATACATCAAAATACCTTATGCCAAAATTTCATTCAGTTTCTGTGAATGGTATGATAGTTAGGGGCCCATATGTCGGGATAGTTTTTTTATAATCACCCCGTATATATATATATGTTATTTATATATATATATATATGTAAATGTTCTTCATTAAGATGGATGTTGATGCTTGGCATCTAGCCCTATCAACTCTGCAAAACTCACAATTATCGTATTTTAATGTATATATAAGGAACCCCTTGATTTTTCTTTTTTTTTTGGGCTCAAAATTTGGAGGAAAATTTTCAAAGATATTTTCTATAATGTGCACGAAGTATAAAAAAAAAAGGAGATTCTTTTATTCACCACAGAAACCATTACATTCTTTTCTCAGCTGATACATCACCATCAATTACATCTATTAGTTCATTATATATAATCAGAGTCACTCTCGTTGTAAATTGCGTTATCCTCAGTGCCATCCATGTTGTCGCTTATCGCTTATGTTATCTAAGCCTGAACCCCGCCCCTTATTTTTTTGGTGAAAAGAAGTTCCTTACATATGTTAAAATACTGCATTTATTGAATAGAAATATTTGCAATGAGTTGACCTGAACTTACAGACAACTTAAATAATGTTTTTCATACCATAATTTCTTTCTGATAATCTGCTGATTATATGTTGAAAAACATTTGAATTTGTTAATGCAGATTATATGCTCTAGCATATATTATCTGCACCTTTTTTCGTAGAAGTTAACTGCAGACCATGTAGCATCTTTTGTAGAGCAGTGAAATTCACTTCCGCATATTACATGCTGCCAAGTATTATATGCAGGAAAAAACTTTTTTCGAGGGAGGTTCAGTTAACCAAGTGTATCAGATAACGGAGAGTCTATCATAATATAGCTTAGTGAGGTAGCCTATTGAGACACTTTTCACTTAAAACATAAAATTAGGCGAGAAAAGAAGTTTTTCATTTATGATCACTGAACCCATGGTGTACAATTTCATTGTTACTTTTGTCAATTTTGAAACAAAAAAAACTTGAGAAGGAAAAAATTGTGGAAAAAATATATATATTTTTTTTAATATACAGATATGTTTTTTCTACACAGATTTTAATTTCTTCTTCCTGGAACCGACGAGGCTACCAGTGTGATCTACAGACCTTTTCTTCAGCTTTTTAATTTTTTCTTTGATAAGTTCCATGTTGTTCCATAAATCATCATCATTAATCTCATTATCTGTAGATTTTACTGAAGCCTGTTTTACCACTTCTTTACCAGTCTTTGTTTCTGATTCGAGTTCACCTATGGGATCATCTAACACATCTGACCGCAGCAAGAGACAGTTGAGCCTTGATTTCATATAAACCTTATGAAAACAAGAAAAAAATTTTAAACAAAATCATAATATATATTTATTCAATGAATATTAGATTATTCAGAAAATATAGTTCGTAGTTGATCACTTTTCAACAACTCATGGACACAAAATCTAATCTAAACGCAACCTCAAACTAATTCTTGTTAATCTGTAAAAAAATTTCTAAATGATACTAATAGGTTTCTAAATATTACTTTCAACAAAAGTCAAAATGCACACAAAATGAACTATTTCTAAAATTAAGCACACGCCAAGAAAGAATAATCAATTTGATTCGCTACGAAAATTGATAGGCAGTTATGTTACATGTAATTAAGTAAATGATTTGGGTTTAGAAAAGATCATGCTAATATTCTCGCCATCAGAGAAAGCATGAAAGTGTTTCATTTTTTGTGAGGTTGTTTTAAAGAGCAACGGGATCAGAGACTACTTTCACAAATTGTACCCTCGTTTTGACTTGATAAATGGGGATTAATAAGAACTTCACAAACAGATAAGATTTGTCTAAGACACATTCAAGGATCTCTTACACAGCTGCAGGACTTTTAACAAGGTCTCATCATTGGACTGAGTAAAACAGAATGGACAAATTACCATTTTGCCATCAAACTTGACTTTCGTTTTCAATAAGCGGTTGGAAAATGTAGGGGGCAGTGAATGTGTGACGGCATGTGCACTCATTAAATGGGCTCCAGGTGCCCTAGGTTGCAAATCAGGAGCGGAGAATAGCTTCATCTGTAGACCTAACCTGAACAGGGCCAATGACTGCACCGACCGTCAAATTGAAGATGCTGTATTCGTCAAGAAAACTTGTATCGTAATGGACCATTTCCAGACAGTTAGTTAGGCAAAAAGTAGGTTTGTTCTCACGATGCTCATTCAATTTGCACCACTGACTTCATTTACAGTGGCCTCAAGAGCAAAAAACCTGGACAGTTGTGGATTAGTACCATGTTGTCTTCAGCAATGAATTACAATGCTGTTTGACATCCAATGACTGTCTTGTTTGATAATGGCACTGCAGTGGTCAGTGTATGAATAGTGCTTATTGTTTGGAAAGACATATGCCCCAACTGCTGGTATGATAATCTGAGAAGCCATCCATTATGAAAGATGGTCACCTCTAATTGGGATACGGGAAACCATAACTTCTTAACGACATGTCAAGGAAATCTTGCAGTTGCATGTTTTACCACTCATAACAGGGCTTCCATCAAGCATTTTTCAGCATGGTAATGCTCGCCCACATACAGCAAGAGTTTCTCAAGAATGTCTGCATCAAGTTGAAACCCTTCCTCTGTCAATTTACTCACTTTATTGAGCACATATGGGAGTGGCTTTGATAACAAATTCATCGAACTGTGAGCATGCAGGAAAGAGAGGCCCCAGTTGAAACAAACATGAACAAATCTGCCTCAGATCAACATACAGCATGCATCAGTGCCAGACTGCATCTTTTCTTGTATGTATCCCAGAGGCAACTCAACAAGGTACTCTCCCTTTTTCGTGTCACTGGGCTGTTCTCCACTATAAATTATCATTTCATTCTGATATTGTGATCATTTACACATTTCACTATGACAATTACACATGCCAAGTTTCGTTCAAATCCAACGTTTACTTCTTGGTGTGTGTGGGGTTTTTTTTTTTTTTTTGACAAACGAGAGTATATAATGCTCATTTGCAACCATCAAAAAATAAAAAATATACATAGAACAGCTGTTTTAATACAGTGGAACCCTGTTTATAAGGTGTTCATGAGGTTGAGTTAAAACATCATACAGTATAAGAAGAAAAAACATACAACCAAAACTTCTTTGAAAATGATGCCCCCCCCCACCCCCCACCATAGACTTAAAAGGAAATATTTAAATATTCAATGGTTTTAATTGGCATTTTAAATTTTGTTGAACAAAAATACAAAAATCATACTGGAGAAAAAAAATACCCACAACATTGAATTTTTAAAAAGAAAATTATAAAAATTTCAGAAAAAAAACTCTTAATTGATTACAAAACTCTGATACATTATCGTTGTGACCTGACCCTCCCAAATGCTTTCAGTGTACTTTGGTACCCACAGAAAAAATGCTGAAGACACTAGAAAAGAATTCTACAAGTTCATGGTCACATTTCAAACAAGTGATATCCGTTTCTTTAGGGGCTTGTTGATACTTTTTCTCAGAAAGACATGAAATGTCAGGTAAGTGTCCATCTAGGAAGATCATAGTCAGCTCGATACTTATTTTTGTATCTGTCAACAATCACCATAAAGTTTATGCTTTTGCTGAGATAACATGCATGAAAAACTACTTCAGCGACACTTTTTTTACAATATACAAAAATTACCTGGATTCAATGAAAAAATAATAATTTATACTGATTATTATACAATGGTATAAAATTACTATATATATATCATTTACCGAAGGTTTTGAGTTTGAGTCGAAGAAAAAAAGTAAAATAATTGAAGTTGTGCTTTGAAGTGGAAATGAGTCAAAGTGAAAATGTCAAACTATTGAAGTTGTGTAAAATCTATGGAAGTCGATTGCCACCAAAGAAAAGCATTATACAAATGTAAAAGTCATGTAAATGAAAGGTGTATAACAGGGTTCCAATATATGACTGTTTTTGTTCCATAGAAATGATTTAGTGACTTTAATTTCTTCTTAAAGTTAGGTTAAGTTCAATGCACTTTATACTCCATATTTTTCTGTCTTTATTTATGCTGTTTGAGTTTTAAGTACGAGTAAAAAAGGCTGAGTCCCCCCTTCAAAACAGACAAATTATAATATAGATAGTTCCTAGTGCTGGTAAACCACATTATTTGTGATTAAAATTGGCTATAATATTGAAGGGATTCAATGAATATTTTAAAACTAAGTTAAGTATCCCTATATTCTATAAGTGAGTGGCATAGCAGACTGCATCCATTGTATATTGACAATTGGAAATATTTAATTTAGTATGATTTTCATAGAGGAGACAAAAAGTTAGTAAACACTTGGTGTCAGGAGTGTGTAATGACATAGGCTGCAATGATACTTATATAAAGAAAATCAATTCAACATGACAAAAACTAAATTTTAAAAATATTTTTTACATGCCAGGAGAAGGCAAATTTCCACCTATTGATCGCATGATCAAAGGTTATTATTAATCACATCAAACAGTATAAAACTAAAAATATTAAACAAATGCATCTTTCAGATGATGCCATATTTTAGAATTAAAACTGCCAGTATTTACTGTTTTTCTTTTCGAAAACAAGGAATGATTAACACAAATCATTATTATTTGACATATTCATAACAGCATTCATTCACAGATGAGAATTGCCAAACACAACCACAGCACCATTTTTGGATTTCATTACATAGGAAATAGAGTTAAAATGCAATCACTTCTTTTTCCAACAAAAAAAATATGTAATCCTTAAGTTATCATGCATATGATACACAAATTTTTCAACTCATCTGAATCATGTGCATACCTTTCTCAATAACTTTTTAGAGTTGAAATCATGCAGTCTGAAGAACCTGTCTAAGCTACACGAAGCTATGAGTGGCTGAGTAGGATGACACTGAACACAGCTGATGCTACCAGCAAAGCCTTTGTACACTTGAACCATGGCCTTTTTCCTCAGATCTAACAAGGCCATTCTACCCCTGCTACTGCCCACGATGACTTGATGTTCTATGTGAGTTAATGATATGGACATAAGTGGATGGGTTTCAAACTCCATGCTGATAACAGGCCTTCTTTGAGATGAGACAGGATCATAAACACGAACCTGAAAAAAAATCATGGTTTAGAAATGTTGAGATTAAGACAAAATCTAAATCTCATGGTAAAAAATCTTGGATACCACTCTTATTTTCATCTAACACACATCTTATTCCTCAGCTGAAAAAATTTGTATTGTTTCCATTGTCACAGATTCTAACAAGTAACCAAATAAACTGATTAGCATTTAGATGGGGAAAAGGATGTGTTACGATTTGAATGCATTCATGATCATTGAAGAATACAGGGCATCTCAACATCAGGTTTACAAACTTCTAGATGGGAATCTCGGAATCACATAGCAACATGCATGGTTGGAAATGCTTCCATGATGTAGTAGGGTACACAGAAAACACCAGAAGTGAAATAACAACACGTAAGTGTTTTAATTTATTTTAATAATAAATTTGCATCAAAAATTAAGAGGTTGAAGGTGTTCAAAAAGTCACTCTCAACCTGTAATGCAGGTCTCACATCTCAGATACATTGAATTTCAAACATTCTGGAAGGTTCAGAGCATTTCTAGGCCTTCCCTGCAATGCAGGTAACAAGTTCTTCAGTGCTGTCAACACAGGAGTGTCATATACCAATGTTTTGAAATGTCTCCAGTCTGGGGACTCTGAAAGAAATGATCAAAGCATGATAGATCTGGCAATCGAGCAGACCAACGTACCAAATGCCTGGAAACACAGCTCCTGTAAAAGAAAATCTGACACATCAGGAAAGCATTTTCAACCCAGCAATGCTATGTGATTCTGAGCCGTCTAGGTGTACCCTAACATTCCTAGAAGTTTATAAACCTGATACTGAGACACCCTGTATAAAGGGTTGCTTCTGGTAACAAAATTCCAATTACTCACAGCAGAACTTCGAAACTATAGAGTAAGCAGAATTAAATGAAGCTTTGAAAAATTCAAAAAATTCTCTTGAAGCTATTCATTCTAGATTACCATATTTTAACATGTATAAGGAACACCCTTTTGCCAAAAATGGGGGGGGGGGAATTAAATCTATAATACTTGTACAGTATTATAGATATTAACAAATCACTCAATTCTTTGCAATTCAGTGTGAGAGTGACTCTGATGATAAGGAATCAGATGAGAGTGATGAGGAATTTAATGGTTTCTATGATGAATAAAAAAATTGTTTTTTTTCAAAAAACCTTAAAATAAGTTCATTTGATCATTTTAATCGCACCACAGTCATTTTCTGCACACAGCGGCTAATTAGACCAGGCCCTATAATTTATTGCCAATTCGGAATGGCAGGCTTGCTTTTATACTCATCGAGAGCTAACCCCTTGACAGGGACTCCCTGCGGTAGCAAATCTTAAAATAAGAAATATCTTCGATGAAAACTTTCTTTTAAATTTTAAACTGAAAAAATCAGAGGGTTCCTTATACACATCAAAATACAGTAAATACTCCTGTGTTTTCTCACCTGATGGTGCCTTGTACAAGTAACGATTTTATCACTATCAGACATGAACTGCATGTCAGTGATCCACACAGGAACTCTGAGATCCAAGAAGTCATTCCTCACCTGCAAAGAATTTGAATAACTGAAGTGTTAGAAATAGGATTAACCTAATATTAGCCTAAAATTATAAACTAATCACAAGACATTTATAAAAAAAATTACATTCATAATAATTCATTGACTGTTTTCATATAAAAATTAAAAAAGAAAATAACTTGTTATTACAATTTATCAATGCCATAGAACAAGAATCAGCAGATGTAAAATATTGTGAAAAACAATTTATTTGAATTTATATAAAGGATTAAGGAATTTTTATAAATTCATTCATGCAAAAGTCACACAATTTATGTGGATACTGCCCTCACTACACAGCGTTTCATGGAGGAAAAAAAGGTTATTTTACACAGGGTTCTGCAAATCCCAGGGGGGCCAGTTTATAATGGTAACTAAAAAATGGAATTACATTTAAAATTTTCTATTTATGATTACTAAACTGGAACATGGGGGAAGATCACCAAGTCAAAGAGAAGTTGGGAAAACTTGATTTTGGACAATTTTTTTCCCAGTGGAAACATAATGTACTTTGACGTAACTATTATTTTTATTACAAAATAACTGAGCAAGAGAAAAGCCAAAAGAACAGGCTACATTACCAATATCAGGAAATACTAATGAAGTGAAACTTTTCTTAAGGGTCATCCCTCTCTTACGGCCAAAAAATTAAGTTTTTTTCTTCAAATATCTTCAATGAAAACCCCTCAGATGCCCCCCCTCTTTTCACAGATAATTTTCCCCCCACTGAAGTCTGCAAGAGAGGGACTTTGCTTTTTTTATTTTCAAAAAGTGATTCCAGTCTATCACCACAGACTATTTATTACCCAGTGAGTTCTGCGGGAAGTGTAAGTGTGCGCACCTAACAGTTTGAGTGCGTAAATACAAGGCCACAATAAGCAAAATACCTAATGAGGTGGCTGAAATAAAGATGCTCATAACAAATATGTATGTCATACAATGAGGGGTTTTACTGTATAAATATTGTGCAAGAACAATGAGTCATACATTTTTCGCCCTGAATACTGGTTCAGATGCGTTTGTCAAGTCCCATATTTTTAAATCATTCTCTTCACCTCCAGTGGCTATGTGGTTTTTATTTAATTGATTCTGCCTCATTCTGCACAAACTCTTACCAGCATTTATTTCAACCTGTGAATAAAAGAAAAAAAATCAATGTTACGGAATATAGTATTGTATATTATGTAATCATAATACTTAAGATTTTTCTTCTTTTCAGCAAACAGCAATTTACACTTTTGTATAATTATGGAAATGCAACACATGGTAAGAGCAATTCAAAATCAAAAAGACTAAAATTCAGAACACAAAATCTGCAGCATAATTATGATTAATGAATCAAAAAACTTGAACTAACAGTAAAATTGACTTGGCAGTTGAACATACTTATTGATATGCAAATTAAATTAAGATTTCACATTAAAAAAAATTCTGAAATTTTCAAACTACAATATAACAAAGTTCTACTGAATTATAACTTTATATAAACACCTTTTTTTTTAACGGTAACTCAAGAAAAAGGACTTACTTGTTGTTTGACTCCATTTTCATCCCATAATTTCACTAGACCAGATTCATCAGCTGTCACTAATTTACTATATTGACAATGAATAAAAAAATATTTTGCATTATGAAATCAATTATTAGAATAACAATAATTCTTAACACCAGAGTTTGTAACTATGGTAATGACTACAATGTTGTATGTAAATAGAACATGATGAATACATGTTTAGAAATGTTAAGCACTTAATACGAATATAAACATTTTCTGAACAAATTTCAACAAAGCTATAGTTTAATTTTTTACTTCCCCCTCACATCACAGTGAGAGTGTTAGGAAAAATTGCCCAAGCTCTTCTCTCTAGGACACCAAGGAATGATAATGATTGAATAAAAATGCTATTATTTTTAACCATTTCACTCCCATTGTGTGTGGGATATATATGTTCCATACCAGAGCTTCTAAACGGCTAACACTCGCCATCAGTGTCTTCAACCAAACACCAACTCCGGCCATATCACTACATTGCAATTTACTGCCATTAATGAGATGAGTGGGAAATGGCGCTAACTATCAGTGGTTGCCTCAAGCTTGTAAGTGAAAATACCTCATCTATATTCTTCCTCGGATTTGAAGCTAGGACCCTGATGACAACTTTCACTTTTGCTGTGGTAGACGAGCATCTTGCCACCATATGTCCTATACTGGTTTTAAATTAGTAGTGAAGAGTTAAAATAATCCATGAAAATAATTTTTTCAAATGTGACTCACAGAAATGAATGAAAGGATCAACATTTTTTTGTAAATTTGTGTGTGTGTGTGACCAACAACATTCCATTCTTTAAGACTCCATTAATGATGATACAGACTGCTATCCGAATATTTACCTTAAGATCTTGCCATGTTCTGCGTGTACCTAAATTTAAATTTCAATAGAGATTTTATATTTATAAGGGGGTTTTAACAGATGGATGTTCATGAACTGGAGCTTATTCATGCTGAAGTATTTTGATCGTGGATTGAATGCTACTATAGATTATAGCAGAATCTTTCTATCCCCCAGTTAATAATGATACCCAGTTAATAATGATATATATAGCTTGAGCTTGTCAAAACAAAAATTAGTAACATTTAGCTCAGGGTGACCAACGCGCAGCATACATGCCATGGCACAGGAACGTTTTTTAAATAATTAGACATTATATTCCATTTTTCAATCAAAAAAATTTCCCCCAACTTTCAAACAAGATTGTTTGAAAGTTGGGGTTTAGTCCCATGAAGTTTACTATTTTAAGAGAATCCTGTTCTTATAAATGATGGTCTTGTAGGCTGCCAAACCTACATTTAGGATGGGAGGAACTCTTAAAATAGTAATCATGAGATAACTCTTTCTATTTAATTCAATTCGTTTCTGTTCCGTTTTTCCTCTTTGGGCATAATTGCTGGATGTTCCAAGTGAACAAGATTCAGAATCGTCCACAGCATGGAGGACGTGCATTATAATACAATTACTATCCATGAATTCTGGGAAGATGAGGCAGACTAAGCCCTCTTACAAAGTTTCTTGGGGAGCAGGAGGTCTAAGCACCCTGAGTCAACAGGTCCTGGTGTCTATGACCAACATGGTGTAGGTAAAATGAACTTCTACCGATATACATACATACACAATCTGCATTGTAATAACCGAATTTATGACTCAAAAATAAAAACAATTTAGAACTCAAAAGAGTAACAAACTGAACATTTTTACAAAAATAAGATGGCAACTAGATAATATTTTGCAGGAACAGATAATGCTTGTGTCCCTTTCAAACCAAAAAGTATGGTCTGCCTATTAAATACATAGAGTGGCACACGCATCGAAAATATCTTGATTATCACAAGGCTTAGAAAAAGGTTAGCCACCCTTGATTAAGCTGATCATTTAGCTACTAAGCACCATGCAGATGATAAGCAACCTGAACAAACAGATCAGTGAAGTAGTTTTTATAAAGTACATTTAAATCCATTATGACTGCTATGAATTGATACCTAACTATGCTGAGATGAAAATATCTGCATAAAAGAAATGGAACAGTGAGAAATGAAATATAACTTATCAAAAGCAACAAGAACATGAACAAAATATGTATCTTACAAGTAATAGGTGACCACCATAAAGACTTACTTGTCAAATAAACATATGGACCTAAGACTGCCATCTCCAGGCTCTAACTCTATTTTTTTTTCAACGTTTCTGGAAGAACAGTCGAAAATCTTGACAACATGATTTTTTTGTCCCATGTAAACCTAAATGAGAAAATGAGACATATTTGAATTGCATAAATTAGAAATATTTAATTTCAATTAATATAAATGATTTCCTTAAAAGTAAAGCACAATGTGACTTTTTAGCACTTTGGATTAGCAGTAAGTGGTCATTCAAGATGCAACAACATGAGTACACATGAGAAGAGAGAACTTCAAACACAGTACAAGGAAAGTTTCAATGAGACTGTAAATCATGTGCCTCATTCAGTCAGCAAAACTCATAAAATATAACCATCATAAGAAAAACATACAGTAGAACGTCTATCACTTGACCCTCATTTATATTGAACTCTTTCATTAGTTTTCGTGGTGATCCCTTTTCTCCTTGATGAGGAAGAAATTATTAAAATCTGAATTTTTTTGGCTGATTATAATGACAAAGCGACTTTGCAAATGCAAATCAGCTGCATTTTCTTGAAGGTTGGCTTTCTTGGAGTAGCAATAACACCTCCTTGGGGAGGGAGTTGCAGAAATTTCTTAGAGGAAGTGTGGGAACTTAGTGAATTTCAAAGCTGCTCAGTAATAAGTTGTTTTTTTTTGCATGACGTTGATAGACATAGGGTGTAGGAAGGTGCGAGAACAAATTTTGCATGCTTGAAAGAGTGTTGCCATGGGCAAGCTACTGAAATGTCAATTTTAAATCAGTGACTGAAACTTGCAAACCATTACAATAGATCTCTACTATGTAATGGTTTGCAAGTTTTTATCGACAATAGATCCACTTTGCAAACCATTACAATAGATCTCTTGATAATGAACACCCAAACGATTTTTGACCCCAGCAAATTGGAGGGGAGGAGCCATATTGCTGTGCATTCTTCAACAATGATAGAAAAGTAAGTTTGCAAGTAATAAATGACATTTTTAAACTTATTCACAAATTTATTTAAATCAGCGGTTCTCAACCTTTTTTGACTCGCGAAGACCTTCTCAATATATAATTTCTATGGCGGAGCCCTGTTTGACTCGAGAAGCCCTTTTTTTTATATATATATATAATTTTTATGGCTGACCCCCTGCAGACCTCTTCTTTATTTATCTACCAAATTTACTGAACTATTTTAATTTCCTTAAGTTGCAGCGGAGCCGCAAGGTCTCAGCGGAGCACCGGTTGAGAAATGCTGATGTAAATCATATATAAATACAGTGTTACCTGAAGTGTAACACACCATATTTTTTTAAATATTGACAATAATTTTTTTTTTTTTTTTTTTGTCATTTAACAGCATTCAGGGTACCTCATTTGTTCAATATACCCCCCCCCCCCAAAAAAAAAACTTTTTTCCACTGGATATTGCAATGCTTGCCAATTTAAGGGTTTAAAAAAAATGTGTCTGGTTAATGAAGAGTGTAATTTTTGGCTATTGAATTAGAACTTTGATAAAGTATAATTGGTTATATCGTCACTTTTCTCTTATCTCCCAACATAAATGATAAAACAAGGGATTATTATCACTAGGGTTAGGATTTCTATGACTTCACATATTTTTTTTTTTTACATGTTTAACTATTTTTACATGATAGAGCATATTTTAATGATTTTAAGGCATTATTTTGCATTTTTCTGTATTTCCAGTGAGAAGTATTTTTTTCCCCCATTTCGTACTGAAACACTTGTACAAGGTGGAGATTTAAAGAAAAGGATCTGGGTGTGTGTGTGTTCACAGAATATTTTTACATTCGTCCTACTGACAATACTAATCCCTTCAAGCTAGAAAAAAATTTTTACAAAGTCTCATCCTAAAGATCTCTTAGTAATCCCCGATGCTCTCCTTCCACAGTCTCTCCCCCCCCCCCAAGAATAACATAGCAATTAATTTTTTATTCTTTTTGTTGATTTATAATTTATATTTTGTATTCAAGAAGTGCTGCCACCTGTCTTCAAATTTAGAAGCAACAATTTGGTAAGTTGTTTTTCCTGTATGTATTACCTCATCAATACAGGGAAAAAAAACAGATAAAATAAATTCAAACTTTGTTACAAACTGGAAAAATACAAAAAATATTTTGTATGAAACAAATTTTGTATTAACCAACAAAAGAGTGAATGGATTATGTCCAACGTGAAAAATGTGTAATTTCTATTAAGCCAAAAAACTATATTGTGCAACAGGGTTTCCCCTCTGAGGGTCTCTTGGGGATGAGGTCAACTAGTTGCATTTCTAGACAAGGTTGTTGATCGCCACTGTCAACAACACCCACTCCTCTGGAACTATACTGAAAATAGCTGAACACTGTTTGCAATTGGCAAGTAAAAATTGCACTTTTGGATTTTTGCACATGCGTCAAATGGCTGATTTTGCCATCAAATCGATCGGCAGTGTGAACCTTGTCGTGCAAGTTTGCCTCGAGTAGGTTCGACTCACATTTTAGCATTAAAATCATAAATTTATACTTCCCCCCCCCCCCACAAGATATGTTAATAAGTAATAAGCTTCAAGTTTGAAAAAAAAACTGCTACTGATATTATGAAAGGACTATACATTGGGCAGTTGGTAAACCGAAGAATTTTAGTTCAAGCAACAACTGATCATTTAAATAGTTTTAATAGCATTAATGTTCCTCCTTCATACATCGTTTCCCTGAAGTTAATTTTACCGGAAATGGGAGAGAAACATTTTTTCCGGTCTTTTTTATTTTTTATGGAGCATATATTTAGTTTTTTAGGGCCTAAATTCATTTATTATGGAGCATTTTCAAGCAGTTTTTAGTTCGTAAAAATCCCAGCCCTACTTATCACACACCCAAGCACTAATAAAATGAGGAAAATGTTTCTTTATTATCAAATTTCTACCTTGTCTTCATTTTTGTCGGCCCAGCACAAGGAAACAATTTCATTTTCTTTGCCCTGCTCGTTCCAATTGAAATTATAAAACACGTTGTTTTTCACATTCACACCTAAACGGAAAGAACAACAAGTTAATTCAAAATACAAAATCATGAAACAAGATATTTAAGGGAAAATACTGCTAATGAACAGGTCCATAATGATGATTATAATGATGATAATCATTTTTTACCAGTCAGTTTTATCATTTTCCAAAGGCTAACGAAATTGCTTTAAAAAAAAATCCTTTCTTTTAGAGGATACAGTCAGGGCCGCAACTAGGGGCGAGCAGGCAGGTCTCGTGCCCTGGGCGCTAGACACAAGGGGGCACAAATTTCATTCTGAAACCTCTCCCTCAACATTACAAGACAACGTAAAAATGTGTGCTTGCCCTGGGTGACCAAGCATCTAGTTGCAATCCTGGATACAGTTGACGATAGTAAATATAATCATGCATTATGACCACCATAGGAGGGCATCAGATAGAAATTTCTTTCAGAGATAGACAACTGATGTTTTGTGGGAGACCAAAGTGGCAGAAATAGACTCTCATTAAAAATCAGCCATTTTTTTGACAGTTTGGAGGAGCTGTACCTCCTAGTCTCTCCCCCTCGCGGCGACCTTCCCATAAAAGGATACAGAGGAGGCCAATGTGGACGATCAACTCCTCCCATAAGTAAAAAATTTGTATTATCGGTGGGAAGGTTCAGAAGCGGACATACACAGCTTTCTGTGATCCCTCCCCTCCCTCAAGGAACCTGTATCCGCTTATAAAAGTGAATCATTCTGTTACAATTACTTTAGTGCACACGAACTCTAGTCGTATATCATCATACAGCAATTTCCAACCAGTGGAGTTGGGTGGGAAATGAAGACACCATTTATTGGCGGCTGTCCCAGGCTCAGGGTGGGGTAAGAACTTGTTTCTGATGCTCTTGCCCGTATTTGAACCCCGTGGATCTTGGCGATTTAACCATAGACCAGCATCGTACCACTGCGCCACTCAGGCGCTAGTGTTACAATGACTACTTCAGACATTTTACTACAACAAACATTTTTTTTTTGGGTGGGGAGGAGGGGACTTCTTAAAAGGGAAAAAGTATGCAAAGTAAGTGTACATTTATTGAGTGGCTCCCACAAGCGGAGATTGACTAAGTATGGGGGGGGGGCAAGGTCATTATTGCTGGAGGGCACGATGATAATGTCAATTCATCTATACATAGATCAGTTTCCCCCCCCCCCGTATCTCCGCCGATCGGGGCCCCGTTACCAGTACTAGATGAAATGCCCTCCATGTTCGTAACAATCTCGCTAATAGATGGCGTCAGTTTCTGACGCTATACATGGGGAGGGGTCTACGGCAGACACCGAGATTTCTAGGGGGTCCACGACTAAAAGTATCTGAGCGGCTGCTTTTTAAATAGTATAGATCAGCGATTGGTCACACGTGCTCAATACTGATTCAATAAAGCTTTAAATGTTTATATCCGTGACCCAATACCTTTGAAATTTAGAACCTATCAACATTTTTATCATATGAGAAATGAATGTTTCAAGTTTTGTGAATTTACCTTTCAGTAAACCATTTTCCGAACCAACATAAGCAAGGCACGTTTGGCTCGCCATCATTAATGATTGATTTGTTGTCATTTGTCGACATAGCTTACTTTGCCTTCCACTACGCATGTCACAGTTAGTGACAGCGACATCTAGTAGAAAGAACTAAAAGCAGGCTCTACGGTAGTTCGTATGGTACCCTAGCAAGGGTCCTCCCTCTTCAAGAGCCAGTGTCGTCGTAAGAACAGTGCCGTCTTAAGGCATGGGCCCACCCGGGCACGGCCCGGGGGCCTCACAAAAATAGGATCTGGTTGAGATTTTCGAAAATGTGCCTGGTAGGGCCTCAAAAAAATCATTTGGCCCGGGGGCCCATGATGCTCTTAAGACCAAAGCGCTTGAAGAGGCTTGCGCCTCTTCAAGCGCTTTGCTTAAGACGGCCCTGCGTAATAACGTCATGAGCAAACCGGGCAAAGTAATTTTTCTAAGGCCTTACCTGACAAATTCTTGAGGAATTCAACTGCTTATTTTTCTGAGGTCCCTCTTCTATTGAGCACCATCCCCGAGCCGAACTCGTGTAGGCCCATGCGTTAAGACGGCACTGATTAGTGTTTCCCAAATTAAACAATATTCAACGATCCCAAGTAGATGCTTTGTTAGCAGAGGCAAGCCAGGGGCCGTCTTTACACATGGGCTTCAAGTACTGGGTGGATGGGGGGTGGGGAGTCATGATAATGGGATCTCGTTAAGATTTTCGTGATCAAACATGCAAATTGGAATGCAGTCATTTGTATAGTCAGAGGGGGGTGAGGGGCAAAGTCGAAAACTCAATTTGTCCGTTGGCCCCATGATGCTCTTAAGACGGCCCTGAGGAAAGTACGCATTTATGCGTCCCAGTGTAATGTAAAAAGGAGCAGTTATATATAGAGGATGATTTTGCATCCCCTCCAGTCCAGCGCGCGGGGCACCAGACCCACCTGCTCGCCATGCCCCCCCCCCATAAGGGTGGGGACTGACAGGGCTTCAGAAGCTCATCGTTGTGTTTGTTTTTTTTATACGTTAAAGTAAGCTTTTAAAGATGCTATAAATTAACTATGGAAGGGTGGCCATGAAAAGTCTGTACTATGGGGCCCTGTTTCAGGATGTGTGGGGGGGGGGGGGGCATGTAATTGGATATTAACATATACGCACTATTTAATCCGGAAAAAAATACTTTTATCAATAGTTCATATGTCGGTATATCTCGAAAATTTTAAAAATGGTGCTCGGTTCTTTTTATAGTATAAAAGCCGTCCAATTAATTTTTTTATCTTTTCCGTCGGACAAAAATGTGAGTGATTCCTTTCGCCCCTTATTCCTGAGGATGCATAGATAGCACATTCCAGAGTCCTTTTTTTTTGTCTGTCTTGGCAGCCCTGACACCTGAAAATTTCTCATTTTTTGCTGCATGTGCTAAAAAAAATTGAAATAAAGGCATGTGCATTCATGAAGGTATTTTGTTTTAATCATTTCTTAATTAATGTTACCGTTTGGATCTTAGCAAACCATTTAGTATATATCTTAAAGAAGAATAGCTTTGGCAGAATGTTTTCTGAAAATGAAATTAAAAAAATATATATATACACTCAAACCTGTTTTTGTGCGGTGGATAGGGACCGCATAAAAAAAGTCTCACGTAGAAAATAACTCAAAACCTTACAACATAACTAGGAATTGCTTTTTTAAATGAAATCAAGAACACGAGGCTTGGCAGCAGGGCCGCAACTAGATGCTTGGTTCATCTTATAAATTTATCATAAAGGGGTCCGTGAATGTCTGGTCTGGGGGCCCACAAAAGATCTCAGCCTATGGGCCCTGCTCCAGGATGTAGGCCATGGATCGAAGTGGGCAAAACATTCCCTGAACTTGTTAATGCAATGGGGCAATTCCAAATACGAGACCTATACATTCCCGTTTTTTTTCACTTTTCGGCCAATAAAATTATGCATTATTCATCTGAATTGTTTTTATAAAAATGAATACTTACTTTCATACAAGAAAAACGCCTTTTTTTTTAAAGCTAAAGGGGAAACTATTTTTTTTTATAAAAAAAAAACAACAACATACATTTCTAATATTATGTTTTGCATTTTGGTGAAGGCTTCCACTTCGAAAATTCGTAGCAGCGAATATTTCAATGAATTAACTGCTCAAAAAGAACTTTCAATGCAAGAAATGAAATAAAAATTAGAGAAAAAAAATGTTTTCAATATTTTTTTCCAACATTATATATACAAAAATACACACATACAAGTTTTTTCCAATAAACAATTTACAAGCAGGTCCACAGAGCATAATTTGAAATATTAAAATCATAATTCACAAGAGCACTTATATGTTAACGATCGAATAATTACTTAGTTACAATGCAAACTGTTCAGTATTTCATACAAACTCTAAATTTGAAGGGATTTTTTTCTCTTCCAACATACGCAATGCTCACAGCATGTAAGAAATTCTCTTTAACATTTTTATTAGTTTTATTTTCATCATGACTCTACAACTGTCATGTTTCCTCACATTGCAAGGGTGACAGAAACTAACACCTTTCCCTTCAATTAAGACTTTGTAATATTACATACATTGCTCAGCACAGGCGCCGGAACCTAGTGGCCAAGGAAATTTGAGTCGCCTCCCCCCATAATAAATTTTGTAAGGGGGCTGAGCGTCCCTAATAATTTCTGCAAAAACAATGCAATGCACCTTCCCTCTTCTGCGCACGCGTTTGAGTCCCGTATATACGAGACGACCAGCAACTTTCAGCACCCCCAATGTTATCTTCATGTCGGCGCCTCTGTAGCTCAGCAGTAATCAACACATTAATTAATTAAGATGACCAGGTGGTAGCACAAAACTTAAATAAAAGATATTTTTGTTTCACAGGCGATACATTAGAATTCATTCATACTCAAGACGGAAGTTTTCCCATAGTTTAGATCAGCGTTTCCCAACCTTTTGAAGTTCGCGGCACTCTTGGGAACAACAATAAAAATTTGGGGCACCCTTCCTTGAAAACAGAATGCAGTTTACAACAACAAAAATCACTATTAAGTAAAATTACTACCAAGTAAAAATACATCAGTAGAGTTTTGTTCGATTAATCATTAAAAAGAAACTTGTAATTGATACTTAGAGAACAGATACTTGAAATCAGGCTTTACAGTTTGCAACAAAACACGCAAATTGTTCTCTAGATCTTGCAGTCTATATCTTGACAGATGGCAGCACTACACATAACAAGCATTACACAGAAACAAACGTCACGTTAGATTCACAACACATACACTCACATTCCGGCAAGCACCAATTCGTTAGAAATTCCATGGAGGAATGTGAACGAGGTGCATGTACGGTTAAGTAGTACTATTTCTTGTCTATTTCTTGCTTTGTATTTTATTCTCGCCATAGCAGACAAGGCTTGCTCGCATAGATATGATGCTGGAAAAGAGCAAAAGTGCAATGACTTCTCGCGGCACCCTAGGGTGCCGTGCACACCGGCTGGGAAACACTGGTTTAGATGTTGAAACCGGCAATATGTTTTGCCCGTCTCTGTCCGTCACGCCCGCTTTTGTATTCCTTCGCGTCGGCTCGTGCATGTCTTTGCTATTGAATAGGGAGTCCACTCCAGTTTCCTTATAGCTCAGTGTTTACGACAGTGGTTTCTCAACCACCGGGCCCTGACCTCAATAAAACCGTGCCGTAAGTGATTTTTTTTTCCTGGGCCGGATAATTTTTCTCCATTTATTGCCCATTAGTCGTATGTATGGTTGGGCCTTACATTCACAAGAAAAGATCAACAGGGCCGCGGGCTTCCAATAGTTGAGAATAATCGCCTTACAGGATGCCCAGAGTCATCTTAACACATGTATGTCTTAAGCGGCCACGGTACGAGGACCTCATTTGCATAGGGGTATTATACGATAAGATCTAGCACAATGATTTATGACAGTAAATATGTAAATTAGAAGGTGGTGCCTAAGCCCTCTTTCATTTTGCCCTCGGGCTATGATGTTGCTAAGACGGCAGTAGGGACACACTTTTTGGATTAATTATTCAAAACTTTGTTTGAATTCCATGGAAGAGCCTCATTATCATCGAAGTTTCCACGAAACAGCCTTATAGCTATCAAGGGTTCCGCGAGAAGTTTTACTTTGGAAACCCCTGACCTACAGCAGGGCCTAAACTACAGGAGGCAGGAGGAGCAACTACCCAGGGCGGCAGATTTTAGGAGGCTGAAAAATTTTTGGCGGGACAATGTTATTAAATTATTTGTCTCAGTTCAACTTGACTTGATCTACAATATAATATCTTATTAGGCGCAACATAAGCAGTAAAAAAATATTAAAATTCAAAAATTAAATAAAGTATTTATGTTATTAAAATTTCATGATTTTAAAATTTAATGATGACTTTTACTCCAAACTTCTTTTTCCAACTTCGCGGTGCGAATACTAACTGGTCCCATTTGAAAAAGTCTCCGCGCAAACAGCAATACAGATCTGCACCTATACTTACATCAGGGTCATAACTAGAGAGGAGGGGGTCACCATGCAGTAAAATTTAGGAGGTAGAAAATTTTAGGTGGGAAGAAAAAAACGGTTGTAAAATTTTGTAAACATTTTTTCTTATGTGAATTTGATGTTAAGATCTGGATTTGAATCGTTAATTAATTCTCCAACTAGAGAAACCGATGAAACGTCAACTTGCATAGATCATATTTTTTGTAGATCCAGAAATTTAAATTCAAAAAAAGCTGTACTTCTCGATATGCGCATAACTAATCATAAAATGGCTTTATTTTATTTAGAAACAGATCATGACAGCAATGACTCAAATTGTGAAACAAGGTGCTTTACCTATCTTGATAAAAATTAATTCATTGATCTTGTAAAAAAATGGTTACGTCGGATACTGTTTACAGTTGTGAATCTGCAAACTCGACAATGAATACTTTCTTGGATTTAATTAAGAATTGTGTTGATGCTTCTACTAGAGTAAAGTATAATAAAAGAATAAAAAAAACCCTGGATTACGAAAAAAATTTATGAAAAAATTAAAATTAAACATAGATTATTGAAAGAAATTTAAAAAAACCGTTTGATATTGAGCTGCTATATAATTTCAAGACATTTAGAAATATGTTAAACAATGAGATAAAACAAAATAAGAATGACTATTATACTGCAGCATTTATTCAAGCAAACGGTGATTCAAAATTTCAATGGAATTTAATTAACAAATTAATTGGTGAGGATAAATATAGCAGCATTGACACGGTTTTCACTGAAACAACTGGTGAAATAACGAATCCAATTGATATTGCTGAATGTTTTAATGACTTTTTTTCTAATTTTTGTAACAGTGTAATAATTGTAATTCATTAAATTGTTCAAATTTAATTTTTTTTGAGAAATCCTTTTTTATATACCCTACGGATAGTCATGAAGTATTGAGTATAGTAAATTCTTTACACTCCAAAAAATCGTCAGGATTTGACAAAATAAATTCCATAACATTGAAATGCATTGCACCATATGTAAGTGATGTCTTATCGTTTATTTTTAATTTAAGTTTTATCACTGGCGAATTTCCAGAGTGCCTCAAACTTGGAATCGTTTCTCCAATACACAAGAAAGGGGACAAAAAGAATGTTAATAATTATAGACCGATTTCTTTACTATCTGTCTTCTCAAAGGTCATAGAAAAAATAATTAAATCCAGAATAATTAAATTTCTTGACAGCATTAATTTTTTTAGTGAGAACCAATTTGGATTCAGAAAGGCAAAAAGTACAGAGGACGCTCTTGTTAATTTTCTTTCAAATGTGTATATAGCAGATAACAATAATTGCAAAGTTGCGTCATTATTTTTAGATATCAGCAAAGCTTTTGATACCGTTAATCATAGTATTCTTCTAACCAAACTAGAATACGCAGGAATTCGGGGTTTGCCACTTAAATTTTTCAAAACATATCTTACTAACAGAGTTCAAAGTGAGAAAGTAAATTCCGTTTTGAGTTCTAAAAGACAAATTACATCTGGTGTACCTCAAGGATCAGTACTTGGACCTATTTTATTCCTAATATATATAAATGACCTGTGTAACTTTAATTTGAAAGGAAAAATCACTGCTTTTGCTGATGATTTAGCTCTTTGTTACTCTGAAAGCTCTTCAATTAACTTGAGGAATAACATGCAAAATGATCTTAACTCAATAAATATCTGGTTTAGAAATAATAATTTAAAATTAAATATAGATAAAACTAAATATATGTTATTTAGTTCTGGTACTTTCGATGATTTTGGTATCCTAAAATATCATAGTATGACAGATGGCTGTATCTCGGATTGTATGTGCACAGTTGTAAATAGAGTGGACACCTTTAAGTATCTAGGGATTTTTTTAGATTCAAAACTATCCTGGAAAACACATATTAATTATTTGAGTGTAGAATTAAATCGGAACATTAGGAAATTTTATTTTATCAGGAATAAATGTTCCCAATCCATTTTAAAACTTCTTTATTTTGCGTTAGTAGAATCTAGATTGAGTTACGGCATTACATGTTGGGGTGGGACATACTTCAGCAATCTTTCTTCACTTTTTGTCACACAGAAGTCCTTCATCCGTATCATTCTGAGTAAATATAGACTCACGCATACATTTCCACTTTTCAATCAATTAAAGCTACTACCTCTGCAACATTTGTACGTTTGTAAAAGTTTAAAAATGTTTTATAAAAGAAGTGGCCATCTCAATCTGAAATTACATAAGTCTGGAATGCAATTTAGACGTCATACTATACAGGTTCCAAGGCCAAATAAAACTCGTTTCCAAAAATTTTTCCTTTATTTGGCTCCCAAAATATTTAATTTACTTCCTCAGTTAAAAAAAGAACAATCTTCATGTACATCTTTTTTTATCAATTTAAAATCTTAATTCTTGTTAACTCAAGAAGATTTAAATTACCTGTTTCATATTGTAATGTAATCTTCTTTTATCTTGCATACGCTGCTAAATGCCAAATTTTTTTGTTTATCAATTCCATTCCTGTTGCCACTTATTTCTTGGTGTTATATATATGTGTGTTTTTTTCTTTCTTTTTTTCTTTCGTTATTATTTATGCCGACAGATATGTATCGGATATTGTTTTGTGGGTTCACAAGCTTGCTTAGCCCCTAAATATTTTGTTGTAACTGTGTTTAAAAAGCTTAAATAAAGGAAATAAAGGAAATTTGAATTTGAAAAAAAAAAATTATCAGATTTTAGAGTGTTGGTGGGGGGGGGGCAAATAATTCACCCCGCGTAGCAAACATCCTAGTTACGGCTCTGCCTAGAGAGTGAGCAAGCATGTGAGTAACCAAAACAGTGCGCAAGTATGTGAGTGATCAAAAGAATGACCTGGTGAGCGAGGGGAGAAAAGTGACCAGCAGGATGAAAGCATATGAACGACGAAAAGAGTGATACACAGAGCCATATTTATGGTGTGAGGGAAGCGAGAGGGTAAGCGGACGCTAGTACAGGGCGTCTAATTTAGAGGAATAAGTAGTAAGGTCATACACACAGTCAGGTCGGTCGATGAATTAGTGCATATGATGACGATCGCAGATATCATATGGTTACCTTCAATTGGCTCAATGATGACGAGGCAGAGCTGCAACTACTAGAGGGCTGGTTCTCGTGGACTTGATCAGGAAATGGTAAAGGTACTGATTTTGTTGTTCATTCAAAATTATGAGGAGGTGGGGGAGGGGTGCCAAAATAGACACCCCGTCCTCGTTCGACAGAGTAAATTTTCATTTCTAGTTGCGGCCATGTGACGAGATAACGATTAGCTGGCACACATTTCTGAAGCAATCAACTGAGTATATGCATAGGTATCTTTATGTAAGCATGGCTCGGTTACCGTAAATGTTTGTCGATTCCGTTTGACCTGGCTGAGACCTGGTTTGTGAACCGAGAGCAAAATTTATTGACTTTGTAATTATTAATTCCAAATAACCTGTAGATATACGGAAGCCTAGCCCGGCGAAAGCTGACAATTATCGAGTATATATAATCGCACTCCCATTCATCAAGATATCACAAAATCGCAAAGCAATATCCTTTACTGGTGTCGAATCTGTAAATTTTACAAGAAATGTTGGTGGTACTATATTATATAAATCCCGGTATATGAATTATTTCTATTACATCAACTGAAGTGTTCTCTATCCCAGGCTTGAGAATCGGGATCCGGATGTAGCTTGAAATCAATAGCCAATACCACTACGTCAATTTGATTAGAGCATGCAGTTCGGGATCACGGTCGATGGCCATCCTGAGGTCGTGCTGAGTGATGGTCGCGTATCTCTGCTGGGTGCGTTCCCTAGCTGCGTTGCAAGACAGTTCGGCCAGTTCGGTCGTCAAGTACTCGAGAACCGTGGTCAGATAAATGGCTGCCTTGGGATCGACGGGTGCCTTGCCGGTAGCTCTCATGTTCCGCATTGCTATGTTCGGGTCGAAGCGCTGTTTGAAGGCATGGTGATGATGAGCGTAGATGTCCGGCTGCAATTCCGGCGGAATATCCGGCATCTTAGGAACCGAGCCGAAATTTTGTTTCTTGCCTTTAACAACCGTGAGTTTATTGGTGCTGGCTTTCTTCTTGGTGACGGCTACTTTCTTGGCCATGGTGGGTTTCTTGGTGGCTCTACCCATACTGGATGAATCCTTATCAAACTTCTCCCTCTTCTTCAATTTCCCGTAACTGCAACTACCTGCTAGATTATAAAAATCGCTTTAAAGACTGAAAAAACACAACTGACGAGACCTGAATGCGAACTAAATTAGAATTTCTCGCGCAACCTAAATATCTTGTTTCCACGAACTGCTATCCATCAGTCTTTGGCCTTTTAAACTACTTTTTAACAATTTCACCATGATAACGTTTTTTTGGGCTCATCTAATGTGACCATTTATCAGTGCCGTAGTATGCCTTTTCATGGTATCGAGGGCAGACTTTTCTTGGAGCTCTTTTGAAAAAGGCTACGCTCAGAAAAAGGAGGGGTTTGTCCCCACCCCTTCATTTTACAGATTATTACTAAGCAAGAAACTGTCCAAAGCACGCAAAATAAGTGTAATATTTTTTGTGGGGGGGGGGGATCTCCTCCATTTTTGCCTCCCCATTCGACTCGTGGCTCCGGAGCATTGCCCGGAGCCTGCATTTAACACAATCATCTCAAGACCTCCATGGACTCGTACCTTTTTCAATTTTTTTATTAGAATTATTTATTTTATTTTATTTGAAGACTAAAAAAACAACGGTCTCCTTTCATGATTTCACCTCATCATGGACAGGATCTCTATCATTTAACACTTTTTCAGGCATTTTCACATTATGACTTGAAAAAATAATATACAGTGATCGATGTAAGGCGTTTTTATGGTTTCAATGACAAACAAATTTTATTTTGTCAAAACCAAATATCATATTATTTTTGAACGTTATAATGTAACGTTCAAAGTTGAACTCATGGTTTACGTTTTTAAGTTTTAAATTTTAATTCGAACAAAATTGGATATTTTCGTTTTATATCATTTCATTAGAATAACGCAGCGTCTTCTTTCGAATAACGCGTAATTTCTTCCTGAGGGGAGATCAAAGTGATTGATAAAATAGAAATATAATCCCAAAAGAACAGTTCACCTTCGTTCCAGGAAGATCACCAATTATCCAAATGATTGAGTGCTTGAATGAATGGTCCACCGCTATGGATCTTAATAAGTCAATAGATATGATTTACGTTGACTTCGAGAAAGCGTTTGACAAGTTAAAAAAATTATTAGCTCTGTTTGCGAAATTAAGTTATTTAGGACTTTCTGATAAAGTGATACGTATATTAAGTGCCTTATTTTCAACCAGATACCAGCAAGTCAAAGTGGGTCATACTTAATGTAGTATTCTAAGGAATCAGTACAGGCCAGAATGTGTGTCTCATGTGTGTGTGTGTGGTCTCTAACTTATTTATGTTGTCAGAGTTGCGCTTGTTTCGCGTTATTGCCGGTGCTTCCGTCTGTCTTCCATATTTTTAAGTGAAAATGGTGAATGCTTGAATTTTCATATTATATAAGTAGCATGTTTGAAGGTCTGCTCCTTGATGTTGGTAGAATCAGAGCCATCTCAAAGCATAGGGCCGATTGGGCATGGCCCTGAGCCTGATGTCAATAGGGGAGGTTACATAATAATTGATCTACTACCATGTGATTTGAGAGATTAAGTAAATATTTAAGCTGAACGTCGTTTTGCACAAAAGCCGTGGTGGAGAGACGGCACTGCACAGTGGTCCCACAAGAACGCCACTGAATCAGGGGTCCGCTTTACTCTTGACATTTTTGTTCACTCTACGAGTTTGCTAAAAAAATTCAGTTTAATAAGTGGGGGGGGGGGGGATCCTGGATAAGACAAGGGGACCACGGGGAAAAAAATGGTTCAAAGGGGACATGGCGAAAAAAATGGTTCAAAGGGGCCATGGGGAAAAAAATGGTTCAAAGGGGCCATGGTCGAAAAAAGGTTAAGAAACACTGGTTTAGATTATTTAGGTTTACCAGATTTGAAAACTAAGAAACAAGGACGCCTGGGCACTCATCCTTAGTGACACGTCAATTTTTCCCAATTTTCCCAACAGTTGGCTCAACCATTCTGACCAATATATATAACTGGCCGCAACAATAATTTTTTCCAACTAAAACAGAACCGGAGAAAAAAAAGCAAAAACAGGAAAAAAAAAACAATTCTTGGAATTTCGACGGCTATATTGGTCAATGCGCGGGGGAAAAAAAATAATCATATCAATAAAGATACACAGGGGGATTCAGAAAAGATGGGGAAAAACTTTAAGAGGTGATAGTACACACCAATACAAACAATTGTCATCAAAGAACGCATGGTCTAACATGAAACGCAAACTAGCGCATTTCGAAACGGCCGCTCCGCAAACGTTAAAAGGGCATTCCTGTTGAAATTTATCGGGATAAAAAGAACACCATGCACGCTAATGTAACCTGGGGAAGAAGAAGAAACCATATGCAAATCTGCGTCACAGTAAATAAAAAGTGTGGATGCCAGCCATGAGAACTTATTCCAGCGTGAAACCGTTGTAACAGTTGTAACGTACGGGATAATGACGCACTTTAGTAATACTGAAAAAGCAGACATGCACTTCATTTACGGAGCTGCAAACGGAAGTACCACAGAGGCAGCAGGAATGTACGTTGAGCGTTTTCCCCACATGCGGTTGCCCAATCAGAAAACATTTGCGTGCTTGCATCTGCAGCTGTTCGAAACCGGATGCTTTCTTGCTTCCCGGTCTGATCCAGATCGTTTCTTTTCATACGGTTTCTTCTTCTTCCCCAAGATACATTTGTACGCATGGTGTTATTTTTTCTCCCGATACATTTCAATAGGAATGCCGTTTTAACGTTTGTGGAGCGGCCGTTCCGAAACGTGCTACCGCGTTCGCGTTTCATGTTAGACGACCATGCATTCCTTGATGACAATTGTTTCTATTGGTGTGTACTGTCACCACATTCCAATTCTCATCTTTTCTAAATCACCCTGTATATGTTTCAGAGTGGGGAAAAAAATTGCTCCAGAAAAAAAAAAAAGAAAAAAAAAAAGATAATAATTCCGAAAACCGGAAAAGGAGGACAAAAGGGTTAATTTCTTGAAACGTAGGATGACGCTTGAAACATAAAAAAAAGGTGGACATGTCCTTCTAAAAGAGAACCCTAGACCCAGGATACAATTAAACCAGTGGTTCTCAACCGATGCTCTCCATCTCCCTTAGGGTTCCGTTTGGAGGATAATAAAATATATCAGTGAATGTGATAGATAAATTACAAATAGAAGCCTACAGTAGGCTTCTGAGGAGCCCGAGTAGTCGAAAATAGTTTGATCCACGCTGGCTTATCGAAAAGCTGGATACAGGCAGCAATTACTGACGAATGTCTTTGGACTAAATCAAACTACACGGTGCAGCGATTAGATCAACCCAGCAGTAGATTGACAGCTTTCATTGATGTGATAGTTACTGATCCAATGAAAATCCCTGAAGAGAAGCAGATCAAATTTTATCAAGAATTATTCCCGATTATGACGATTATTATGTGATTTATAACCTGTGATTTACAATTGTGATTTATTTACAGAATCACCATTTTTCGATTACAAATTTTATACTTGTTTACTGGAGAGGAGCGTAATGGCACCTGCCCATGTATGTAATATATCTTTCTCAAGATCAATAAATGGTTAGGTTTCCCCGGAGGCACCCGAGTCCCCAGGGACAATGTGCTTATATCACTGAGTGTGACAGAGCCTGGGTGTCTCTCGGTTCCTATCACTATCCTATCACTATCCCGTATCTCCTCCCATGTCATATACTACAAAGGGCTCTGTGAGTTAAAAAAAAGGTTGGGAATCACTGCATTTTGAACTGTAGTTCGTGAATTTTTTCCCAGATGGTAGCACAACTGCAAATATTTAAGGCTGCTGTTTGGCTACTTTTGAAAATGAAATCTGGCTGGTAATTAACTAAGGAACTGGCAACTATATTCTCTTCCCGGTTTCAATTTGCTCCTTGTCTGAGATGTTGGGAAACTGAACTGAATGTTTTGCGTTTTTATCGGTGTTTCCTACTGGCCCCGTATATTTCATAGTTTGTTTTGTTTTGCATTTTCCCTATGATTTTAGGCTCGACTTGGCAATTATTTGAAAATATTACATTTCACCACGTGCGGATAAATTAACAACTCAATCTATAGATTGTTTTGTTTTTCTTGTACATTCAGTTGGTGCGGGTAGTTTCACTTCGCAGGGGGAGGTGATGAGGCCGAAATGGGTGTTGTCCACAATTGTTGTTGATTATTGTTGTTTATTCCCGAGCAATTAGAGCGTTGATTAATTAATAAATGATGAGTTCTCGTAGACGTTTCAACAGCGATGGAGGTTTCGATGGCGATCTCTATCAGATTCTCCCTGAACTTGATCAGGTATAAACTTCATTTTTACATTTCAACAATATATTTTTTCATTACTTGACATTTCGACATCTTTGACTATATGAATATTGAAATTTAGGGATGGAATTTTTTTTTTTTTTCGTGGTTTTCTCTTGTTTTTCCAAAGAAGTATGTGGCTGAGATTCTGTAAGCGAGGTTGCACCAAATTTGGCAATTATTTTTTGGTCGCCAACTGATTACCTTGACGATTCCAAGATTTTTCATTGGCGAAAATAATGGTTTTTTAAGCTATTATATATTCTAACGCCATTTTTATTTCTTATTGTCACTAGTGTCGACATCACCAGCGTCTTAGGTCTCGTTATCCCGTTCGTCAATATTGAAATGTATTGAGCGATAGGCCAAAGCCCCGTGTGTCATTGTGCATCCTTTGCTTGTGGATTTTTCAATTTTTTTATCGATGAACATTTTTCAGTCAAAAGAAGAACAAAATAAAAACACTTTAGTTTGTGACAGAAGTCAGCGAGATAACTGTCAAATTTGGCGCAGCCGCACATATGAAATCTTAGCCAAATATGCACTCTTCATACTGTTGATGTATTCCATCTAGTACAATAAATCCTTTATCATTGCAAATATTACATCTGTACACAGTGAAAATGATCACTAGGACCATGGTCCCCCACATCCTAGATTTCACGGACCCCCCCCCCCTACTTTACGATGAATTTATATCATAAAAAACAAAAAATGATGAGAATCATAATGGGTCCCAGGGGGCATGACTAGAACTCTGCAACTGGTCTTATCCTGTTGACGAGATCTATTCCAGCCCAGTATTGCGGCGGAGTCTGTAACGAAATGTGTATAACTGTCTGAGAGTGTGTATTTAGTGTTTGTCTGATTTTTCAGTGCTTCTACCTACATATTTATTCATTTGTAAGCGAAGTGTAATGTTTGAATATTTGTATCATTGTCTGCCTGTTGACGTACCTCTGTAGCGAGACTTTTAAACAAGAGAGTGGCTCACATTCTGTACATATATCTGTATACAGTGATATTGTTGACTATTGAATGTCTCAGCTTACAAATTTTTCTGGTAACAAAGATTTATTTCGTGATTTTTCTGCCTCGGCTGACAAATATGGATTCAGCTAGTAAACATTACTGTTATAGATGTATGCGCTAACATAGAACAGCCATCCATGTCATCAACTGAACTTTAGCTCAATCACCTTTTACTGTCACTTGTGCCAGATTTGTGTTATGTCCATCTCTGAATCTTTTTCCAGATGTACCTCTACTTCTCTTTCTGATATTTTTGAACCATTTCATGTAAAATGATTCAGCTAGAAAATAGAAAATTCATTAGATAGAAAGAGCCTATGTTTTCAGAGTATGTATTATTATTTCATTGCAACAAGACTTTTCGCATCAAACTGAACAGTCTGGATATTCTAGGAGCTCATACATGTATGTACAGTAAATGTAAGTTGTCCAGGACACAGGTTCTAAACTGACAGGTTTTGCTGTAATAGTGACAAAAAAAAATTTGACATTATTTATAAAGAGTCTTAAAAAAAGTATTGAGAGCCTTACTGCACTGGAACCATTCTAGTAAGGTTTTCTTCCCTCTCATTTAAAATGTATTTTCTCTTAGCGTAATCATTCATCTTTCATGAAATGGCTTGGAATCTCACTGAAATAGAAAGAAAGGTGTATCTGGAAAGTGATTCTAAGGTGAAAATAAATAAATCTGGCTCAAGTGACTCATTGAGCGCCCGAATGTTGCAATGGCAAGATGCTCGTTTATTGCATTAAGGCAACCACTGATAGATGGCACCTTCATTTCCAATCCAACGCATTGGTGGCAGTAAATTGCAATATAGCGCTATGGATAGAGTTGGTGTTTGGTAAAGTAGCCAATTTATGTCAGCATATGCATCCATCTCAACTAAAATGTTAGTCGGTCAAAGCAGAAAAACATGGGAAAAAATCTTAGCTAGCCAAGAAATTTGTAAGCAGAGGTGTTCACCGTAGGTATCACCGTATTTACAAGAATAGGGTACTGTTAGATTTTATTTTTTCAATGAAAATCAATTAATAATGTAGAAACATACATTTTAAAAATGTGCATATCTGAATTCAGAAATGCCAGATTTATGTTGAAATATTTTTCAAAAATTTCATTCAAGTAATTCTGATTAATTTTTGTCCATTGCAGCTTCTTGCTCAAGACCCATTCGACTCGCAGTTCTATGTGGAGCGCTTATCTTGGTGTGTTGGGAGCACCAAGGCTGACGCAGAGTCATTCGATCCTCAGGCATTGCACAGAGCTTTCGAACAGGCAATACATCACCTGCAAGCATATTACGAAACAACCGAACAGCGATGTGAGTGTCTGGAAATGATATGTAGAGAAGAAGAAAAGCGGCACTGGCAGAAGACGAAAGAACTTATTGAGAAGAATAAGGTATCATTTTTCGACATTAGGCAATGGAATTTCTATTTTTGAATTTCAGTAATTCAATGGCTCCCACCGGGCTCCCGCTTGTTCTACTTTTTGGTAAAATGTACTTTTTAGGTTTCGTCATACTTTTCCTATCTTTTTTACCAAATCATGTCAACAAAATTTTTATAACGTTTTCTTAGATGAGGAGAGAATTATTAAAATATTGCCAAATAATACAAATGTAGTAGATTGCAATTGATGATTCTGCCAAAGCCAAAATTTTATAATTTTTGCGTGTTGTTTTGGATGGGAGGGGGTGGGGGTATTTGGACTGTTTGGTTTATTAATTTTTCTTTTGCTGAGTTTGAGTATTTAAAAACTCTGTTTGTGTCAATGTTTTGAGAAGCCATTAAAAACTTCTATCTGGGCAAAAAAAATAATTTTATATTTAATACTTCATGGTCTTGGACTATTAATTGTACAGTAACAAACATTCATCATTCAAAATTATGGTGCATATTTTGTGTATAAGTGAAACAGTAGTTTTTTTCCTATAACAAAGCAGTTAAATACATGGGCCTATTCTAGGTTTTGTGACTCCAATGCTACCCAATAGCATTGAATTTTCTTCTGTATTTTTAGAACATGCAGAAGCATAAACAATGTTTACAAAGTTCTGCAAAGAGCTAGAAATAAAAGTGCTTTATTGGTCAAAAGTGATCATGCTGGTATTGTGAACAGTAAAATGTAAAATCCCTTTTTGAAGCGCTTTAAAATAGGATATACAGCACAGTAAACCATCTGATTCACCTTAACTTATTACATTGGATCTTCTAATTTACACATTTTGCACCTGTTTTTTTTTTTTTTTGGAAGGAGCGTCATTCTCAAAAACTTGTCTTCATAATTTGCTGTGCATGGAGGAAGAGGTATGACAGACTCTGGACTTTGCAAGACTCCTCTAAAAAATAATGTAATATATTGTGAGGGGACACAAAAAATAATTATCTGTGGTTTCTTGCATGCTGTTTTGGCCCAATTTTTTTTCCTTACCAAGTCATTTTAGTCATTTTGCTTTGGCTTATGTCAATTTTATAGGATACTGAAGTAGTGCTATGAAAAAAAAAATGTAATTTTGCTTAAAAATTAAAAAATTTTGAGTGATTTATTTTTATTGTGCCATGATTATGTTGTCTGAGGGAGATCCCCCTCCCATCTACTTTTTATAATTTTTTGAATGAGAGCCTGCTTCTACTGTTAATGAACGCTTGTAGCGATCTTAAATGATTTTTAAACAGGTGATGTAAACGTGTGCTTTTAAGAACTTTTGATAGTTTCACAGTTTTTCCCCTGTTTGGTTCTTATGAATGCTACTGATGGTTGCTGTTTCATTACTTGAGAAAATATCATTATTCGTTTAAAAAAATGTTCAAAAGTTGTGAGCCTTTGTTGAATTTTTTTATAGCGGAAGCTGGCTTTCATTGGTTCCCTTGAAAGTTTTTCCATCTTGGATTCTTTCATCCTTTGTGATACTTTTAAATTTACTATTGTTGTCATTGCAAAACATTCTGCATTGGGGTATGATAGTTATATACTATCATATAATATCATTATATGACTATCATATAATATCATTATATGACTATCATATTATATGACTATCATACCCCAAAGTATATTTTTCATTCATATTGCATTTGATAATTGTTTGAACTCCACCTCCCCCACAGTGGTGGTCGGCTGAAGTTGTTTTCTGCGGTTCCTAACTTTGAGGCATGAATGCAAGCCGATCTTCTTGTTAAAAAGTCTTGTCACAGAGAGAAACAGGCCTACAATGGTACAATTACTCAATTATTGCACTTCACTCATAGTTAAAAAAAAATTGATGGCAGATGGTGGCACTACACATAACAAGCATTACACAGTAACAAACTTCATGTTAGGTTCACAATACTCTCACGCACATTCCAACATGTACTAATTCATTAGAAATTCTACAGAGGAATGTGGATGTGGTGCATGTGTGATTTAGTAGTAGTCATTATATGAAAAAATTTGGGACTTGTGATACTGGTCATTGTAAATAATGGAATGGTTGCTAGAAGGGGGGTGGTTGGGTGTCATTGTAATGAGCATAGGCTATATTACTGCCATTTTCAGCCTTCATTTTGGTTTTTTCAGTACATTCATCTTGTTTCATTTTCTTCCTAGGCTGCCTTTGAGACATTCAAAGAACTTGACCAGCGAATAGATTTTGTTGCCACCAAAGTTGTTCATCTGGGTGACCATCTGGAAAGTGTGAACACACCAAGAGCTCGTGCAGTAGAGGCTCAGAAGTTAATGAACCATTTTTCTGAATTCATGAACCAAGAACCAGTTACAAATGGAATACTTTATGATGAAACCAAGGTGATTTACAAATCAATTATCTCAGGTTACACCTTAGGCTACATGAATAAGAATGCCAAGCTACCTTCAAAAGTGCTGTGAATCATGCTAATGGTTGGCAGGACAACTGACTAGTACTGATATATAGTCAAACCCTGTTATAATAATCTCCGATTCAGTGGCTACTTCACTTAGCACCAGAAATTTTTTGAACAAATCTTCCATGTATAGGGGTTATGTGAGTTCAAGTGTGATTCAATGCAATGCAGAATTCTTTATATCACCAAAATTCTGCTAAATAAATGGTAGCGTGGAATTGGGTTTCCATTTTATAATTTTAGGTAGCAGACCTATTTATTTTTGTTGAGGTAGGGTAAATGCGTGAAGTTTTTCCTTTCCAAACCGTGCAATTAATTTAATTAAATAATTTTACAGCTGCATGAAGCTGCTGACATCATTCAAAAATTACAGCTAATATCCCAAGAACTTCCGCCTGGGAGGTATGTATGGTTTTCTTTTCAATTTAATTTGTTTATCGTGTGTTTTGGCAATTGTATCAGTGTTGAATACATATTTCACTGTTCATTCTATAATATAGTTTTGTGGCACTGTTCTTACGCTATTACTCTATCTTTTGTTTAGACCAAAGTTTGATAAAGCGAGACAGAGAATATTCAAGAAATATGATGAAATTGAATGTGCCTTGATAGAAGAATTTGTTAAAGCTCATAGGGACAATGACAAGTCAAAAATGAAGGAAGTGGCTGGAATTCTATCTCACTTCAAAGTAGGTTAGATTTGATACAATAGTTTTCACAGTGATAAAGTAGATTTTTTTAATTATTTCCCCATTCAAAACATTGAAGATTCAGTACAGTTGAAGAGTTATATGGGATTCACGCTATAGTTGATTTTTCCTTGTTAAAGTAAATCAAAGAAACATATTTAGGACACAAGATTCTTTGCTACATGACAAGACTGCAATAATAAATTAATCCACTGCTAATAGTTTCATTGCTTAATTTAAAGAATAATTTCAATTATAAAACCAGAGTATTTTTAAACTTATATTTTATGTACTATTCTGGTTTGTTGCAGGGTTATTCTCAGTGTGTTGATGCTTTTATAGAAGAATGCCAACTAGTAAGGATTTTTTTTATTTGTAATACATGTTTGTATGACGTAACATGGAATGTGTTTGAATTTTCACAAAATAAATATTTTGGGTAGGGTAATTATTCAACTGATTCTCTCTCTCTCTGTTTCTCTCTCTCACACAACTTCACCTTGGTCATTTTATTTATATACAAGCTGATAACCTACATACTCAAATCTTAATCTGAAAGGCTATTATTCCATGCCTCTTACCTAGAATCTGTAGAATCAGAGGCTGATGCATTGAATATTCAGCTGCCAGATGAGCAGACAGAGAATCATGGTACAGTAAATTATTTATAGAGAAGATCACATCAACTCAGCCTTTTGCCTTCTCTTATAGTATTCAATGCAGTTAGATAGCAAATTAAAAAACAAACAAAGTTTCAGCTTCTCTCTCAAGGTGGTGTAAAAAAAGTCAAGAACAACTGAAAAAAACTTACAAGTATCTCAAAAATTTGTGGATATAGATATATGAAAATTTTAGAGCAGCAATTACAAGTGGAACTTAACATTTTCTGGTGAAAATAACTTCAGTAAGTGCTGCACCGCTTCAGAAAATAATCGTTTAAATTATAGTAAAGGTCAAAGCTTGGAAAAAATATAAGGACAATTGAAAAATTATGCACAAAATTTTTATTTTAATCAAAAAGACACCTTTTTTGTTTATAAACTTAATCATTCAAAATGCCATTGATTCAGATAAGGCATAACTAACTATCTGAGTAACCATTTTCTAAGTTTGTTTGATAACTGCAATAAGATTAGTTAGTTTTCCTACTGTGTATTATTTCTATACTCTTCATGAATCAAAATGCAACACAAGTGCTCAACAGGGATTGAGAAAAGGACTTTCCAATGACCGCTCGAGAATCCCTGGATTGGCTTCAAACCAACACCTTTTAGATTTTGCAACGTGCAGGAGCATTGTCCTGTCGAACAAAAACTGTCTCAAAGTTATGAGAGGGGCTTCAGAAAATAGAAATTCTGTTGAAACTGTCTTGATATGCCTATATTTCTAAAATATGGCTCTGTCATAGAGCAAGTATTTAATATTTAAAACATTTTCATCCCACATCTAGATTTCTTTTCATCAAGGACAACATCCTCATCCTACTTGGCACGGAAAGACGCATGCCATTTGGCTATTACACATAGCGTTTCTCTGTGCTATTTTATAATGGAAGGTTGTTCTTCGATTTTGCAAACCAGACATTTGAATTTTTTTATCACATTAGGCATAATGTGGCATGCATAAGGCAATTTTATTTCTTCTAAGTTTCACAGAAACATTTTTTTCACGTAAAAACTGTGAGCATTTTTTTTTTGATGAATGGTGACATAAAAACCTTTTTGTGTAAGCTTTCAGTCCATAATTCTCGAGCCCATTGATGAAACTTTATCCAACAGTCTTCATCCTTTTTATTCTTTTCAAAATTCCATATTAGACATCACAGTTTCTCTGAGAACAAGTATGTTGTGTTTTTGATGTCCAATAAATAATGATGTCTTTAGCCATCTTGACATTTTCAGAAAAAAATTCTATTCTACAGCTCATGACTGATCAAAACAGTCTCAGCTGTTATGCCATTATGAGAAAAATGTAAATTTCTTTTCCTGAGGTCAGAAAACATGTGTATCCTTATCCTTTTTTCCAGGTTTATTAATTATAATTTAACCAATTTTTTTTCTGGAGCAGTGCAGCACTCACCAAAATTATAAAAATATTTGTTAGAAAATATTTATGCCCACTTGTAATAATTGCTTTAAATTTCCATATATTTACATCCACAAGTTTTCGAGATGTGATGATTTTTCAGTTGTCCTCAAATTTTTTTCTACCACCTTAGCCCAAAATCTGCACATTACGGAATGACTAAAAGCCTGTACTTGCCGTGAGAGATATTGCTTTTCTTACGAGGTGTATCAAGACAAATTATAGATTGAACTGATTAAAAATCAATATAAATTTTTTGTTCTTAAAAATCTTTCTTGTTGAAGGGAGGACTTCCAGTCTCTTGCGAATGTTGTTATAGTGTATTTTATTTTTTAGAATGTGTGTAAAATGATCAAAATGATTTGAATATGTGATAGAATACTGATTGTAAGATGTATTCTTATAGGGTATGAAACCTGGCCGAAATATTTTTATTACTGTTGTTCCTAAGTGTGCCTCAGTCCAAGCAATTGTTAAAGATGTGTTCACAAATCCTGAGCAAGTCATGTCCAAGTTCGTTCTTAACATCTTTTATGGAAAACTTCAGGTGATTTTCCCCCCTTGTTTTTTGTTGGTCATGTTATAAGATAGAAATTTCTAAGAAGAAACAATTTTTTTTTTTAGATTTTAATGTATTTAAATAAATTTCTTATCGATGCATATTATTTCTACACCTTGATCATTTTTAATCTGATTCAGTTTTCTCTCTACTTCTAGCAACATATTCAGGCTGAATTACAAGAATACAGTGATTCAGAACATTATCTGAAGAAATTCTTTGAACTTTATACAAAGTAAGAAAACACCTTAATTAATTAAGAAGACATCATTGAACTTTTCTCTAATAATTTAATTCTCATGCAAGTCATGGCTTCTGGTTTATGTGGAAGAGAAAGTTATTAGCAGAATATTTTTTCAATCAGAAAAGTTTGATTTTTTAATTCATAATTATAAAAAAAATTTGATTTTGGTTGCAAGTTTTTTTTTTTTAAATTCTCATGAAGCAAATGATATAAATAAAAAGCCCCTGATATTAAAATTTTTCTCTAAAGCTGGAATTACACTTTTAAAGTTTTATAAAAATTATTTTATGAAACATGACAAATGCAACCAATAACCTTATCTGTTCCATTTGCTCGAATGTAACCGATACACTTATTGGTTGAATTTTATAAAATAACTTTTATAGTGTGATCCTAGCCTAACTATTTAAGATGGAAAAGACATGCCTACAATTGACAAAAAAATAAATAAATTGTTATTTGTGTTGGACAACCCCCATGTCTTCATGCTCATATCTTATCATCCTTCTGTTATGTAAAAAAAAGTTAAAATTATAAAGTTATAATTTTTATATATTAAATGGTATCCTATGGAGACTGAGCTAAATTTTCTATTTCTTATAAAAGAAAGTTAATTTTTTTATTTGGATTGAATATGTTTTGTTTACAGGACAATGAAATTGTCGCATGACCTTATGCAGTTCAAATTGGGTAGTGACTCCACATTTTTAAGCAAGTTGACCAAAAATATTTTTTCACGTTATCTGGAGGACTATATCCACATAGAAATGCGCTGTTTAAAAGACAAATCTGAATCCATTTTGAGCCTCTATTATGAGTCAATCAACCATCAGAAGAAGGTGTTACATTTTAGCAGGTAGGAGATTTCGAGCATTCTGACCCAGTGTGATTGATGAATGGCAGCTTATTTGATTAGTTGTATAATATTATAACTGCTGATAATCTGTAAAATCAATATTCCTAGTAAAAAAATTGAACATTGATCTTTTATTAATCCTGTTATCCAGTAGAACTTGGTTAATTAGAAGCTCAAGGGGAAAGCAAAAAAGTTTGAATTATCCAATTAATCTATTCTGGATCTGTAAAATGATTATAAATTGCAACTTGAGTTAAAAATAATCAAGTTCCACTATATATGGGTACTTTCAAATACAGTAAAACCTCTCTTTCATGAAAAACTCTATATCTCGAAAAAATCCTTGCATTTACTGTACTGAATCAATGCAATTTTTACCTATCTCAAAATAATTTTTGGAAGACTATCTTGAGGCCAAGCCCAATGATAGTAAAAAGAAAACACAAGAACTCCTTTTCTTCTCCCAAATCTGGCTTTTCTGTGGAGGTTAAAGAAATGATTATTCATGTTATAGCCCATTGTGTTGATGGATCTTGTCAATCATAGGCAGAAGCTATAATTGACAGTGGTGGATGCCATGTGGATGGCTGGTTCAGCATGGAAAAAAGTCAGCAAACAGACAATTCAAAACAGCTTCAAGAAAGTTGCGGGTTTGGAACCAGTTATTTCAGTGATGAAGGAGCAGATCTGGTGTTTTATTTGAATCCCAAAACATTGGGACATTACCAAAACACACTTGAAGCTAGAAATTTCATTCATTTTTCGATTTTGTGGAAATGGACCAAGTTCATTATAAACTTGCAGCACCTTGACTGAAACTGAAATTTTTGGGTGAATGCATGGTCGACTCGGGTGACAAAAATACAGTAGAAAATGATTCGGACGAACTAGAAAAGTAACAGTGAAAACTGCCAAGCATTCTGCAATAATGCTGCATCATTTTCTGGAGCAAACTGAGAAGATAGGGTGGCCCGAAATATTTGTAGCTCCTGCTACTATAGATAAGATTGTGAAAGCTCAAAGAGGGAAAAAATATGCATCAGTCTAAGCTTATGGATTATTTTAAATAAGGTATGTAAATAAAATTAAACACAAAATAAAAATTTGAACATATTTTAGTGTATTTGCATGATTGAACATTTAATTTAATTGATTGTGTAACCAATAATTTCATTAGTTGTGTGTAGTAAAATACAGTACAGTATTTTTTTGTTTTTATCTATCAGATTTGTTGTCATTTTTAGCGTATTTTTCCTTTCTCACCAGAAAATAATGCATATTTCTTGAAAACTATCTCAAAATTTTTTTCTGTTTCGTCAGTTTTGAGATAGAGAGGTTTGACAGCAATTCAATTTGCTAAACTACTATTGTATTTGGGGTCCATGAACTTGTTATCATCACTTTAACTTTTCTCATGCTCTCTCTCAGATTATTTAAAAAAAATTTGGTTATAAAAAAATATTAAGGAGGCTTGTTTTTTTTATTCTAGTAGATATGGCTACAAAATAATAATTTTTCTATGATGTATTTTTAGAAATCGCAACAAGTAAGTAACGAACTTTATACACAAAAACATCTAGTTTTCATTTTTTCTGTGACAAAGTTGAATTATTTTGCTAGTTATACAATCAAGTTTCATTTTAACATGAAATTCAAGAGTTTCCATCAAAATTTTGATAGTGTTATTGAAAAGTGTTTTTTCTTTTTTATTGGGTGATACATAATTTATTGAAATCCTTAACTCATGCAAGATGTAATACACGATGCTCTGAAAATTATGGGATCGCATAATTAAAAAATATTTGAATTATGAATTGAAAAACAATATTGCTTTGTTTTTGTTCAATTAAACCTTCATTGCACTTAATAAATCACCTGGATTTAAAAAAGTCCGTAGGGAGCAGGCAGACTATCAGCATAATACTTACATGACTATAATATAATTCAAACAAAATTCAGGCATCTACGAATTCACTTCTAATGTGGCAGAATTCACAAACATTACATGTATAAATTATGACATCATAAATATGTTAAGGCCACCATAAGATTATTCGGCATACAATAATTTGTTAGAAATTCCCCATAGGAATGCTCATGAGATGCATATACAGCTCGGTCGTAGTAATCTTGGTAGACATAATGTCTCTAGACCAGTGATTCCCAATGTGGAACCATTTGATTTTTAGGGGGGGGGGGCAATTTTAGTTTTTCTATGAAGGCTTGAAACCTTCCGAACCCTCTCCCTTCATTTTTTATATCAGTTCGAATTTTTGATTTTTAAACAATTTCTTGATGATTTATGATGATGTTTGATCAAGGATTTTTAATGCTCTGTGTTCCATGGAAAATTTGTGTCAGTTAGAGTAAGTCCATGACACCCCCCCCCCCCTTCCACCTGTGCCAACAAATGAAGAAAAATGAAGGTCACAAACTTTTAGAAATAATGTTCTTTGTACAGCAATGTAAAAACAAGGAGATGTTTTCTCATCCATGCTCAGTGAGCCCCTGTAGTCTCTTTGACGACCCCTGATTAGGACCCACTGCTTTTGACTTAGGCCGGGGTCACATTATAAAATTTTAGAAAAGTTCTTTTATACAACTTGAAAAATGCGACCAATAGGCTTATTGGTTGTTTTTCAAGTTCTGTATAAAAGATTTTTTATCAAACTTTTATAATGAAATCTGGGCCTAAGTAGAAATGTAGAAATAATGGGGGGGGGGGGGGTTTGAATTTTACATCATGAAGGTTACATCCTTAAATTTTGAAAACCCCTGTTTTCAAAATTTAAGGATGCGAAGCAAAAGATAATGTTTCTTTGAAAAAAAAAACCCTTGTTACGAGGAGGAAGGGTACCTTCTGACAAAAGTCAGAGAAGACATCAGGATTTCGGAAATGCTTTCGTGGGGCACGGCCTAAAAAAAAGGTGGGAACCACTGCTCTAGATGACATGACTGTATATTCTGATGGTAAAAGTATCCAGATGACTGGTTAAATTATGAATTTAAGAATTTTTAAACTCTTAAAATTTTAACCCCAAAGTATTTGTGGGGAAAAAGAAAGATGTGTGTGTGTGTGCCTTGCTTTATTAATGACTGAAGTCTTATAAATTTTTAGCTTGGAAAAAAAAACAACAAATTAATGAATTAAGTATATTTATATGAATAAAAATTAATTGTGTACTTTTTTGTTGTGAATAAAATTCTGTAAATAATGATAAACGGATAATGCTCATTGTATGTCTGAACCTGTTGTACACCAAGGCATTGCACAACAGGTGCATACAGCCTACTGCATTGCATAATAAAGGCCAATAAAGTTTATATGATGCATTAGAATCACAATGTGATATAGTATGTAATTATATTTATTTATTTTGAACTATTTATGGTAGGAATCACAAGTAAGTGTTTTTATATTTGTTTTTGTAATTGTTTTTGTAATTGTTTCAAACGTCACAGTTTAATGAAGAATTTTCATGATGTTTTATTAACTAGAAAATTTTAAATCAATGTGTTAAAATAAAAATGTGATATTTCTTCTTTCATTTATGAGAAAATTTTTTTTTTTTTTGTTTATGATTGAAATATCAGACACCTAAAATAATCCTCTTTGAAATTTGCTTATAGGTTTAATAATACCTATTTGAATGATTGATGGGCATTCACAATAAATTTGAATTTTTTGTGCTATATTTTCTCAATTTTAGTATAGCTGAATTGCGAAGAGACATTCAAGCAAAAATTGGCTCAAAGACAAACATGATCAGCTCAATTGTTGACAACTACGGTGGGGAGACATTCCTTTCAGAGGGAGTAGCCATGAATATCTTGCAAGAAAGCAAGACTGCTCTCCAAAGATGTCATGTTGTGAGTAAATTTCTCGAAAATTACTCTAAAATATGAAATTTTTTTTTTCTTTCTCTCCCCCCTTTCTTTCTTTGTCTAACAACTAAATTTCAAATGAATAATTAAAATGGAACCTCTTAATAATGATCATAATAAAAATTTTGCCTGCCAATAATGAGTGGTTTTTGATAAGTAGTGAAATACATCCAAAGTTCTATTCTGGATTTCAAAAGGATCTATTTACCGCAGGTGTCTGCTAGCTGAAGGTGTCCGTTATGGGAAGTTCTCCACTGTATTACTTAATGGGAAAAACTTGTTGTCATTTGTCCTATCATTACTATTTTTCATTGATTGACAGTATTATGTCTTATCAAATAGTGATTATATCTCATTATTTTGTCTTCAAATTTGAAATGGTGGTCAAGATTATCTATGCTTTCTTCATTTCTCTCCTTCTAATGGTTCTTATCAAATTATGAGAATCCTTTTTATAATTATAGCTACAGAAATTTCATGATTTGTTGTTCATTGGGTTTCTTTCCACTTTGCTTTAAAATGTACATTATGTGTGCATCAGATTTTAGCTAATTGGCTTCCGGTTAATACTGATTTTTTTTAATTCCTTAGCTTGCTCGACAATCAGAGCTGCCTAATAATGCTGTTCAAATATTTGACATCCTTCTTCATTATCTATTTGTTGAACACATCTCTTATGCATTAGAGTTGGGTTTGTTTGGTAAGTTGATTCTCATATAACTTGGTAGTTGAAAAATTGTCTTCTATCTTGAATTGTTATGCACAATTTAAACCTTGATATGCTTGTTGAATTTCCAGACAATACTTTGAAAAAATTAAGAATCAATATTCCTTTTATTGTTTAATCAAATTACCTATTAGATGCCCAAAGAACTACTCAGAAAAAGAAAATTAGTACTTTTGCCATGAATCTTCTTCTAGGAGTGGCATTATGTTCTTGGAATTTGAATATTGAATTTGATTTGTTAACAGTATACTTTCCTTTGGTTACATCTGAGGAAGTTCCAGATAAAGGACTTTGTGTGCAAAGCATCTTTTTATGCTTTAACCACAATGGAATAGCTAAGAGAAGGACTGAATAGTCAGTGACAAAAGTTTGGGTACATGTGTATTTTGTTTTATTTTTTAGTTTTGCTTTTGTTTTTTCTAACCTTGTTACAATTTGTTAAAAACTTTGCTCTTTTCATTTCTATAAAAAAAAAAAGTCCTGTAACTCAATATACAGAAGTGTAGGCATTCTTTTAAACCATAAATTCTGTTGAAGCCAATTAAAAATTGTATATTTTATTTTGTTGATTTATTTGAATATTTATGTGTTTCTTATATTTAGGGAACTTAATAATCTCTCCCCCTCCTATAAGACTTTTTCATTGTTTTATATAGTGAATGAATCCTTGTGATTCAATGATTTTAATGCTACTGTATTGAATGATTGTCATAATTTTATACTATTATTTATTACTCATTTATTTTTCAGCCATACCTTTGCCTGAACCTAAGTCACCCCCAGAGATTTTTTTTTTTGATGTAGTTCGACAGTGCAATGCAATTTACCATCTGTTTGAGAGACTTTTTGCTGATACTTTGGTTCCTCTAGTCATGTAAGTAATGTGTGTGTGTGATTTTTTTTTTTTTTTTGCAGAGTGGGTATAAGTGACAGCACTCTTTCTTTCTCTAGTGTTTGCCTCATTACAAATAAAAAAAAAATTGTTTTACACCTAAAACTTGGATCAAATTTTCTTGGAACATTTTTTGAATAATATTGATGATAAAATTTTCAATAATTAAACTGGAATACAATTTTTTAAACAATGCAAATATATTTATAATTCATGTAGCAATTTATTTATGTAGGATAATTAAGAACAATTATAATCCAGCACTATCTTATATTACTGATATGAATGAGAAAAAAATGTTCTACAAAAAAGAAAAGACAATTTATAATTGATAATGGAGAAAAATAATTTTTGATTGTGATTGACATCACAGTTAAACTTGAGAAGTCTAATAGACTTTTTTGATATATTTCTTTATTTTGATGTGATAAATTTTCAAAAATTAATTTTTCCTTCAGCTCAACACCAAAACACAGTGAATGCTTACAAAAAAGAAAAAAAGCAATAGATGACATGGAAGCTAAATTACATACTGGACTAGACAGGTAAAATTTAAAATTACACAGTGAAATATATTAGGTCATTTAAATCACCTATTAAGGTCACAGGTCACCACAAAATGTGAGCTGCAAATTGTGCATAATTTTACAATGCTCAACAATTAATTATTATTGCATACTGGTTATGTAGTTTGTGTATATGTTTCAGCCACTTGCAAAGTTGTCTAGACATTGGTATTAATTGGCTTTTTTCTCTTAATCGCCTAATACATGTTTTTCCCACAAATTTCAGGTGCATTACATCAATGGCAGGTTGGGTGAAGTATCTGTTGCAAACTGAACAGAAAAAAACTGATTTCAAGCCAGAAACTGATGTAGCAGTCTATGCCCAAGCGGACAGAGCAACAACGGTTAGTCTTCAAATTATAATTATCCTGCTTAACCTTTTTTGTTTTAACTAAAATGTGGGATGAGAACATTGAGACACTAGAAAGCTCATTTTTACTCCTATTATGCAACATCTAATTACTTCCTGGTGCTACCTGTGCTTATACTGTGTATAGCTACAATGCAATATGTACCATATTTATCTCCTCTCTCTTTTAGAATAAGCAATGCCGAGCTTATATTGAACATAATTTTAGAACTCTTATATAATTTATGTTTGTAGTTCTAAAATGACAGTTTGAAAGAAAGATTAAGATTATTGATCAATATTATCATATTGCTTTTCAATATATGAATTATGTTATAAGTATTTAAAATTTCTATTGATCGTATAGCAAATACTTTTCAAAAAATTGTATGTTGGAGCTACATTTCACATACACAGTAAAAAAATATGCTTTCATCAAGTTCATCAAAATATATTGTTTTTCTTGTTATGACTTACTCTTAATCTGATAGCTACAGTACTTGTACTTCTTCTTGAATACATTTTCATATTTGTGATGTATATATTTTTTTAATTTTCTTCAGGCATGTACTCTGGTAGTAAAATTTGTTGGTGAAAGTTTGAAGAAAATTAAAAACACTATTGACGGCAAAAATGTAGAGGCTGTTCTTACAGAACTTGGTGTTAGAATTCATCGTGTGATTTTAGATCATCTTCAGCAATTTCAATATAATTCAATTGGTAATTAAACCTATTTTTTTTCTTTTAAATTTTTTATTATTTATGAATTACGTACCCCTCTGAGATGAGAATCATTGTTTAATCCAGGTTTTTAATCTATATTTTGGCATTGAAATCATGGAACCATGATTTTTTTCATTGAAGACAGGTTTCCGCTTAATACAGATTCCGTTAAAGACAGGTTTTACTGTATGTATATATATATTCATATCATTATGCATATCAATAGGCATATTCTAGTAAAGAATGTGCCAACTGGAATATTCTGACACTGATATTATAAAGCAGAATTTTTTTAAAGTTATTTCATTGCAACGTTGGAAGTGTGCAAATAATTGATATTTTTATTATGCATTTACATGTTGCTGTACATGTAAACTTTTATCATCTTTGCTTTTTAATTTCCTTGTGGATGTCTTATACTTTTATTTAGGTGCTATGGTAGTTATCTGTGATCTGAATGAATACAGAAGGTGCATTAGAACATTTGAAATCCCTTTGCTAAACACTTTGTTTGAGACTTTACATGCCTTGTGTAATTTACTTGTAGTTGTCCCAGCGAATCTCAAGCAAATGTGCACAGCAGATCAATTGGTAATTCCCACTTTTTTTACTTCATGGCTTGTTTCGTGTTTTGATATCTTTCAGCTGTGTGATAAATATGAATGTGTTGAAGCACTCCGAATGTATTTGAATATTTTCAATTGCATCAAAAATCAGTTTTTTACAGTTCAAGAATCAGTTTTTTTTGTTTTTGTTCTGCCACCTGGTTGCATATAACATATTTATAGATTTCTTCCTAGTCTATGCATATTGAATACTATAGTTCAAAGCGATAAAGATTATAACAATGTACCCTTGTAAAGTTTTGAATGAAAAGAAAAAGATATTAGATTTCTATTTGTAAATATGTGTTACACAATAGTTGTTTTTTGTTATGATCAATACATTTTCACATATAAAAAAAATAAATTCATTCCAATCAGTCCCCATTTTAAAGTTTGTGTTGAATTATATATATATATATATGTATATTATTAAGAAATTTTATTGGTTTGCTTTCATTACCAGTATTTTAAAGAGAGCTTCAGAATGTAATAAATTTAATTAAACAAATAAACTTCTATACTGCTATATGCATAATTTTTCATGATACTCATACACTTTCTGTTAGATTTTTCTTCTGTACCTTATTATCTAAGTAATATTACTTAATAATGCTAGTATTATCTAAAGAATAATATTATGTTGTCTTTTTACATTAATAATCTTAAAAGAAAGTAATTTGTTGTATAAAAATATTCACATATGTTGTATTGTAACAACCAGTTTGGAACCTGAGTTTCCCTGGTAGTTTTTTTTTAAAAATAATTTATTATTTTCATTTATGACAAAAATTTGAATCTTTGAGAAACTTTAATAAAATACTTTTAAACATAAATCAAAATTATCAGTAACAATGATTTGTACTGATTTTTCTTTTTAAAAATAAAATATACAAGTTCATGTTTGTTTCTTTCAGGCTGGATTAGATCGTTCCATCCTAATGAACTTCATTCAACTGAGAGCAGATTACAAAACAGCAAAATTAGTGAATCAGTTCAAATAAAGCAATATATTGTGTATGAATAGAATAATGTTTGTACAATTTTTTTTATATAGTGATGACCACTATTTATTTATTGCTGCAAGCTTTAAATTATGAGGTACTTCAATTGAAAAAAAAAATGAAAACTTGTTCATCTTTCTCATATATTGTAAAGACACATCAGCGGTAATCATATTTTTGATTATCATGTGAAATGTTTCAGAAGTTTTTTGTACCATACTAAAATGAATGTGATTGTTTAAAGAAGAGAAATATATATATATATATATATACATATTATTGTTTGAGGAAATTAGTTTGAAATCCTTTATGGAGAGCCACATTGGAAATTAAAAATTGTGTTTAAGATGTTTCAAATTTTAATGATGCATTTTATTTTTGTTGGTTTGTGCATTTTTTAAACACGTCTTAATCAGTTGCAAATATTTTAATTATCTTGGCCTTTATTTAACAATACCCTTGCTTTATTAAATAAAATTGACGGTTCCATGCAGATCATCAAATCAGATGATATGATTGCCTATATTTTTCAATTGCTATTATAAATTAATACACTTGAATTATGAAAAAAAAATTAACAATTTTTTTTGTTGCTGCATAATCATAGGAGGAGGTGAACACTGAGAAGAAACTACTTTCAAAAACATAAATAAAAATTATGCATATGAGTAATATTAATTTTCAAAAATACGACATTAATTTTTGCTGTAAATTTTCACTTCATCAGCACAATCACAAACCCGGTGTATAAATGAGACGCTTATTTTACATTTAAGTGAAATGCTCTTTTACTTTACTTCATTCCTTTCGAGATAGCTAGTGAGGAATAGTATTTATTGTAGTTATTTGTTTTTGAAAAAGGGTTGTGTGTGTTTTCTCTTCCTCTTTTTAATATATTTAAAAAAAAAAAAACTGGTTCCTTTTATGTGTTCCTTATTCTCAAGAAAATTATACAATACATAGTTAAGTGTACCCATTTTTCTTTTAGAACCTCTGTTCTTATTCTAATTTTGCAGATAATTTCAAATTTTGCATGAAAAAACTATCATCTATACCCTGGATTTGTTTCTGTTAACCTGAAAATTTGCAGTCAAATTTATTTATATATTTTTTTAAATTATAAATATATTTTCTTCTCATTTTTTAACATTTTTGATGCTGTAAAAAAAGTGTTATTCTCTATATGCACATAATATAAGCTAAATAATTAATAATAGCAATATCAAAAAATATATTTTGCATTTTATTTCACATCTTTATTGAAATCTGAGTTATTAAGATATATATATTTTTTTATTTTGTCTACCCTTGAAATCTTTCCCGGGTTATCACTGAAATTCATTAGATCCACTAAATTCAATAAATTAATTAATTTTAGTGGTTTTTAATTCTTTTTTGTCTCCTCGAGTTTGAATAAAACTCCAGAAAAGCCTTGGCAAATTGGAAAGAAATATTGTGCGTTATTTACTTTTTGATAATAGCTCTTCAATAAATTTTTAATAATTTTATTTATCTCAGTGATATTGTCCCTTTACTTTACTGGTGCACTCTTGATCTTGGTGTATCACCATTAAAGCAATTTACTAACATTCATCAACACCTCTTAGACAGAGATTATCAGTCGTGTAGGAGACTTTGGTTTTACCCTACAAAGAAGGGAGCTTTATCAGAACTGTTTTTTGTGTAATTTACTAATTCATATATGTATGCGCCATGCAACTTTTTTTTTAGTTATGTTTGAAAGTGACTCAAGTGTGGTTACCTTCAACAACAAGAATATGTTGAAGGAATCGCAAAATTTTTTTGTCACTGAAAGTGTTTTAGACCTGTGAGTGCTCAGTTTGAGCCAAAAGGCAAGAAACTTTAATTTATGCATCAATTCTGGGAGCAGGGTGCTCAAACTTGCTCTACCACACAGTAAACCCATACATGCACCCCGTAAACATTCCTCTGAGGAATTTCTAAGGAACTGATGCAGGCCATAGAATGAGCTATGCATGCATGGGCACAAAATTGTATTAGGCCTGAACTTCCCCTCCCCCTCAAAATATTTACTATAAAATCCATACCTATAAAAAATGTTTGGTCAGAACCAACCCCCCCACACCAATGTTACAACTTAATTTACGCTTACGTGCACGCGTATTGTGTTCCTAATTCCTAATTTCATGTTTGTTTCTGAAAAATTTGTGTTATGTAAGCACAAAGAGCTGCCATCTGTCTACAAATAATGCTTCACCACCCACACCCGATTTTGACGCAACTGTGAATGGCACTAGCTATGTATGAGTAGAAATCAGGAGGAACTCGAAACCGTGCGATATCTTAGCACCCCTCTGGAATAAAAGCAGCATCAGAGAAACATGACTTAGGGAAACTCCCAGAGTTTTATAAGCCATGCGTATGCATCAGTTTGCTGTATCTTATACATTCACGATTGGGATTTTGCTGAAATTATTTTTTCCCTTACGCCTGGTTCACAAATCAACGAAAGAGAATATGATCAGCACCAGGGTAGCAACTAGGGAGGAGCAGGCGGGTCTTGTGCCCCGGCCACCATACTGAGGGGGGGGGGGGCAAGATTTGATCTTTTAACCTCTCCTTCAACATTACGCGGTTGCCCCGACGGACCAAGCATCTAGTTGTCGTCACTTGCAACCGGACCACACAACTCTGGAGCCACCCCGTGGAGAAATATTCCAGTTCTGTTTTCACATTTCCCGCCACGACTTCTGCGGTCGTCGTTACGGTTTTCCTTCACTCGTTCTGCTGGATGGAATTTGTGCTGCTTCGTTTGATCACCTTTGTCTATCATGGAGAGAAAAATTGTTCAACAATTAAAGAAAAGCAGTCATTGATATTGACAAAAAATTATTTGTCAAGAAGGGACGGGACATGCGAAAGGTCATAAGCAAGGACACTCTCTACGCGAAACTACGGACTTCGACCAACTAAAATCATTTCGGAGAGTGATTAGAAATTTCATAGAGATTTTCTCAATTTTTTCATTTGCTGAAATCGAACCCAAAGTTATTTTGAAAGAAGTAATTTTCAAAAATTAAATTTATTTTATCATTTTTATGAAGTCCGTAGACGGTGCCTCTATGTTACAACTTTAGCCACAGGCCACGATTTTGCGATGGGAATTCTGGGTATGTTGTACCACATGATCTGTCTACCAATCAGATCGCCGGAATCTTCCTTCCCACCATCCTCTCCCCTCCCCCCGTTATGTGCTTATGTTGCTGCTGCTGCTGCTGGTTGTTGTGTGTGTGTGTGTGTGTACTCTCAGGAGGAAAATGGAGTTGTCATAATGTCATCTCTCTCTCGTGAGCGTTTCTCCTCAATGTGTTGTTGATGTGACTCTTGGAGAAAGATTTGCATAATAATAAAAGGCAGCTGATGACCGTACAGTTTGTCGCGAAACGTGATCAAGAACAGCTGACAGGTTTTGTTTTACAAAAATGGTGAGTGGATGCACCCTTGATGGTGATTTGTTTGCTTTTTTTTTCCGATGGATGTATTTAAACAGAACGCTATGTATTAAGGTCAGCTGTTGTTCATAACATGTTTTCCCCCCGAAACATCAAATTTCACGATCGACAACAACATGTGTCAATGACATGTTTGAGAAATCAACATGATGTTGAATTTTTAAAACAAAATTGTCACTATTAGGTAAGAGAGATCTTCATTGACATCAGTTGGTCTTCCTCGGCGTCGTCACTTTAGATACCGTTGATTCTTGTGATGGTCACTTCGTTGATCATATCTATCGGATTGATTAAGTTATTTCCAATAGTTGCTTAGGCTTTTTAAATTTGAAATCAAGTTTTTGCCTGTAGAAAAATGGAAGTGAGAAAATCTACAAGATACTGCATGTAGGACCAGTGTAGGCATTTATTTCAGTGTGTGAGAAGAAAGTTGGATGTGTCATCTATGAATAATGCATATGCAGTCTAGCATTTTCTATAACCAAGTTTCAAACAACAAAAAGTACATAAATTTTATAAGATTCAATTTAATCGTTAGCTGATGATGTGTCAAGTACCCGAAATTATATCTACAAATATTAGAATTACGGTCGGGTGGTTCCATGGAACCTAGCGGTGCAATCAGAGGTCTGTTGTACTATCTCCCCAAAAGAGTAGCAAGTGGAAGAAAAAAGGATCACAGTAGAGACCTATAGCTGAAGCAAAGAGAATGTCTTGAAGCTCCCTGGGTTCAATCAAATGAGGACCCAAGTGCTCAAACCTATGTGTGGAGTACATTTAACTTTCACAAAGATACATGGCTAATGAAGCCAATTCATTCCAGAATCACATTTGGTTGCTGAAATGCGATTTCCCATTTATTTCTATGGAAAATTGTTTAATTTCCTCTAGGCATGACCTAAAATTTGAGGATCAGTTAAGTAAAACACTAAGGGTGATATTCACAGACAGGGTATAAACTATCTTACAATTTTCGGATGGAGATAGACACGGATTGGTTAATTAAATTCAGGTTTTTAACCAATCTGGGTAGATTTTCTATCCGAAAATTGTGACTAGTTTAATTCCTGTCAGTGAATACCACTGCAAGTACTATTATAAAAATATATAAAAGCTGAGCTGAACAGCTTCATAGATGGATGAAAGAGAAATGAAAGCAAGATGAGGTACTAAAGATCTTTAAATTATTTAATGTTATGTAATGTTATTTTATGCTATGTCTGGTTCGTAGGTGTCCTCATTTCTGGCTCATATACATGAGGTGGTAAATTGAACCCTGTTGTTATAATAAAAAAGAGGTTCCTCTTTCATATATGTATGCCACCTATGGAATGCACTCTCACATTTCTTACAATCAAGTGTCTAGTAACCAAAATCATGTTCCCAAAATTATCAGTCTTGTTGGGGGAGGAAACCGCAACATTTTTTATGTGTAAATTCTCATTGAACTATATGTATGTCATATATGCAAAGTACTCTAACATTTTCTTTGCCAAACCTTATAAAAATTAATCAAAAATGGATTTCATAATCAGATTCAATTACAGTGTTAGCTGATAAGTAACCAGAATCTCTCATTTAAAATATTCTCAGATGTATATATTATATCATCATTCAATGATGATGCATTTCTCATCTACGGAATGCACTCAAGCTTTTTCTATAACCTTAGTTTATAAAAATAAGTGCAAATTTTATAATTGGAATCAATTTCATCATTAACCATTGATGTGTCTGGTGCCCAATCCAGTATTTATATCATTGAGAATGTTGTAGGCCCATCTCATGATCATTTTCAAATAATTGAAATCCTTTCATTTAATAACTAAGGAATAACTGTGAAATTGTTGCAAATATAGTTTTTTGAGTGATTATAATGAATTTTATACTTTTGTGGTTATATGTGTACACACACATCACTGTTGCTTTCAAATATGCATGTCTGTGCATTAAATGTGTAGTTTAACATTTCTTTTTTAGGAGTTGGGAACCAAAGACATTTTTTCTGAAAGTTATCATTTAAAGTAGTAGTTACATCATGTTTATGTGAATTTGGAAAGATTTTATTTGCTAATATGTATTTATGTATTTGCATTTAATTTCTGAATTGGCGACAATAGTATCTGCAGTTGCGTTCTGTGAATGAGACTCCTCTTGACTGAGGTTTTATATATTTTTATGTAATCCCATTTTCTTGTTACACATCATTGTCCTTCTTTTAATTACATTGAGTGCAACAAATGCAGAGTGGTCATAAAATAACTTTGCTGATATATGAGCCCGTAGCTGCTGCAAATATCAACTAATGTTAAAGAAATTTGCTATATAGATGTTTCCAAATATGTGCTCGAGAATGAGAAGAAAAATAAAAATTCTAGCTCTCATGGTTATGGTTACAGCAACAAAATTTCGAAGAACTTGAATGGCAACACACTTTTATGCATTGCAAAATACATTGACGCAGTAAAAACATGAATGACATTAAAAGGGTTCCCGTAGCACCATAAACACACCGGTGACAAAGAAAGAAGATCGCACCAAGGTGGTTGGTGCACAAACTGCTTAATCTGGTGAATTCTTGCCGATTTACAGAGCTTTTTGATGGAGTGGTTAGCTTACCAACCCCTTGGTGAGATATTTATTTACATGCACCCTGCACAGTGTTTATAATGCCAAATATACCGTTTCAAAGCCATTCATGGTTTTTACTGCACCCGTCATTTTGCATTGTTTAAAAGTGGGTGTTGCCATTCAAATTTTTTGAAACTTTGTTGCTGTAACCGCTAGAGCTACAGTTATGTTTTTCTTATTACTCTCAAATGGTGAGGGGGGGGGGTACAACAGAAACGGTGACATGACCACAGAAAAAATTGCTATCGCCGGGAGTCCCCCATTGAGAGGTTAACGCACCAACCCCCTCGATGAGTATAAAAAACAAGCCTGCCATTCAGAATTGGCAATACATTGTAGGTCCTGCGGTCTAATTAGCCCTCATGTGCAGAAAATGACCAAGGTGCATCAAAAATGATCAAATGATTACTCTCAAATGCCTACTCGGAAACACCTATTTCTCAAATTTCATTTGCATTGGTTGGTTTGTTGCTGGCGCTAAGGTGGTTATATATCTGCAAAGTTATTTTATGGGTTTAAACCATCAAAAACCTACCGACCCTGGTTGAAAGCACTGTCTTGATGGGAATAGGGCATTTTAGATGCAGATTTTGGAAGCTTGAAGGTGTATAAAACTATTAGAGTAAAACGGGTGAAGAGTTTGTGTTAGTCATATTGATGAAATACTATTCTCTCTATACATTTTTTCCTTTAAGCTATTGCCCATTATCTCCATATGTAATTTTTCAGGCACCCTAAAATATATAGCCCTAAAATTATAGCGCTTATATTTTCATTTCAGTCTTATGACATCAGACATAATAGCTCAGTAATTTTGAGATTCAGTTCTGTAAGTTGTTCAGGGTGCAAGTTCATCATTTCATGGAATGTGTTTTATAATTTCTATGAAATAGGCGGCCGATGAGCCTCCATATCTCACTGTGGGTACTGATGTCAGTGCTAAATACAAAGGAGCTTTCTGTGAAGCCAAAATTAAAAAGGTCAGCAGGATGGTTAAATGCAAGGTATGTGTCCATTCAAAGCATATTTTCATAAATATGTTGTGAATATTTACTAAATTTTTTGTATTATTATGATATATATATCTGTGAAGATAAGTAATAATAACCTTTAATTAGGTTGCTTATTGCTTAATACTCTGATTCTCAGGGGGTTGTGGAATAATAAAAAAAAAAAGCGGGGGGAGGGGGAATGCATTATAACAAGGCACAGAAAAAAAATGGACTCTAAATTTAAAAAACAATTTTTTCAATTTAAAATAATAAAAATATTATTCTGATGATATGAAGATGAACTTTTCTGTTCATAGATAGCTTAATAATTAAACATAATTAAAGAAAAGTATAGCCTATTAGTCATTTTAAAGTGTTAATAGCAAAATAATGTCTTGTTTGTGAGTGATGTGGGGAATGAATTAAACTAAAAGAAAAAGTTTGGTTGTGAGTACAGAAAAGTTAAAGGTGATACCGGCATAACATATTAGATAAAACTTGGTGCCTCAAATGAAACAGTGGTGTAGCATTACAACTACAGAATGCATATAAAAGTCCCTTTATCCTGTGATAACTTGTGAACTGTTGATCCTAGAGCCATACTTCCAGTTGGAAGAGTATCCAAATAACGTATGGACCTCAGATATGCCATTCATATTAAATCGAGTAATATAGTTATTAAAATTAAAAAGTTAACTTTTTGTTTGGTCACCTTGTCCTGAAAACTCAATTAGAAAATTGAGTTTTCAGTTGCCTGTTTCTCCTGAGCCCAAAAAAAGAAGATAATTCTTTATTTTTAAGTTCAATATTCACTTAATATTATTCTATTCACTGAGATATTTGAGTTCAAAAATAGCTGAAAATGAAGTGATTATCAATTTATTAAAAGTATATAAGCTGAAAGATTTGTAAATTCCATGATGGATGATTTTTTTTGCAGGTTACCTTTAAAAACAATCAAGGATCATTGATGTTGCCTGATGATCAAATTCGCGGTCCACTTAGGGTGAGCTAAGTTTTAGTTTTATTTAAAACAATTTTCTGTGTCATAAAAATGAATATACCACTATAATTACTACAGGACTTGACGAAGGTGCTAGGTCTCAGTGGCGACTAAAAATATATATATAGACATCTAAAATATATTTTCCATGTGTGATCAGTAAATAGGAGTTTGAAAGGAGGAAATAAAATTTTCAGAAATTATTTCAGCATGTTCACTAACACGGGAAGGCGACATAAAACAAAGAAAAAAAAACTATTTAAAACTATTTTCTTCCTTGGAAAAAATATACTTGGCTCCTAAGAAATTTGGCTGGTGCCTAAATTTTTCTTCAATTTGTCAAGTCCTGAATTACTGGATAGGTTGTGCTTTATTATAGAAATTTTATTATCACTAATTACTAGATTATGTATTGTATGAGAAGTTTATTTTTTATTTTAAGTATATTATTGTGTAATTTGACTGATATATTTATACTTTTTCCCCCTCCCATCTTTTTTTTTAGATTGGAGCTGAAGTTGAAGCTCGTCACCCTGATAAAAACCAGTTTCTTGATGCAGTCATCAATAAAATGCAAGATTACAGTCAATACACTGTGGGTGGGTATTGCTTCAGACTTATTATATTTTTTTAATATTTTTTTCTGTGCTCACTTATTAGACATTTGCAATGAACCAACAAGTTCAAAGAATTTTAAAATAATTAGTTGAAATCAGTTCAACTGTTCATCAATTTCTATTTCGTATCATTACCTTTATTTTTATTTTTCTTGTGTACAAGTTATAATTTTTATTTTTGAGTATGCAATGATTAAGTATTAACAATGATTTGATTAAAATGTTTAAAAAAATTTCAGCCTTTCATGTGGTGTAGCTATGAGGAAACATTGCTCGTAACCCAAATGTATTCTCAAAATATATGAATTGATTCATCTGAATAATCAAGTACAAGATGACATCGTTCATAATTATTATTGCTGAAAAATGTCAAATCCTGATTTAATGAATCAGATAAAACTTGATAGATTTGTTCATGAAAGGCAGAATTGAAGTGACGATACACTTAAAAAGAATTTATTAAATTAAGGAAACAATTTTAATCAGGATTTATTTCCCCCCATATTCACCTCCTATTTTACATAAACAGCATAGAAGGATTTTACCCCTAACAATTTTTCATTGAATTTAATTATATTAAAATTGTGACATATCCATTCAAACTTCTAAAAGGAATAATGTTATTGTATTTTTTTCAGCAATTATTTGAAATTGATTATTATCTTCATATTTTTCATAGTATTTGATGATGGTGATGAAACTACACTGAGAAGGACATCATTGTGCTTAAAAAGTGGTAGACATTTTGCTGAAAGTCCGGTATGTATATTTAGATTTCTATAAAATAACACATATAATATATTTTTTAAACATAATATGCATGGTTTCTGTTTTATGCCAATGAGCATGTTTTATTTTTTCAGACTCTTGATCAGTTTCCACTCACAAATCCAGAACACTTTAGTACTCCAGTGATTGGGGCAGTGAAAACTAAACGGAAAAGGAGGTCAACTATGAATTCTGCTGCATTGTAAGATTTGCTCTAATATATTTTTCCAATTCACCATACCAAGGTCATTTTCTAAGCTTCGATGAACAAATTCAGTTCAATATTTGAAGCCAATTTCAAATGGCTGTAAAGAAATTTTGGTCTGAAATCTTAAAAAAATTTCTTTCTCAAAAATATTATTTTAGCCTTTGCTATGAAGCTATATTGAAGCTTATACCTACATTGAAGTTTAAAAGATTTACATTTCAACTACAACCTTTTTAATACTTTTGATAAAAAGTGGGATAAAATCAAAGACAGTGTTATTGGCGAGTCTAAGAACTTTGGGGAAAGGACTTCTCTCATAACATTTTGTGTTTATTGTTTGTCTGTTTTGATATAACCGTACTATTAATGACATGCCTGTATTAAGATAGCACTTTATTTAATTGAAATTTTCGAAAATGAAAAAGAATATATTTGTAATTTCATCAATTCATTCACTACTCCTTGTTCACTAAGTTATGTCTCTATAAAGATTATTTTAGTATAGAAATAATATGCAAAGTTCATAACAGTCTGAACCCTATCTGAACATGGGATGTTTCGAAATTTCCCCCTAAACTCTCAGATTTTTGTTCAGAAATGACAAGTTCAAACATTTGATTTCAGGAAAAATATGAGTTTTGGAATGACTAATTCAATTTCAAAAGGTTGTATTTTTTTCAATGAAATAGCATAGAGATGGTAGGGGAAAAAACTATGATTTCATAATGTAACTGATTAGTTTAGGAAGTTATGGTTTCAATTCTGTCCAAAACTAATACATTCAATAGAAAACGTGTGTTTTTGATTGTGAAGTTGTAGAATTATTTTGAATTGACCTGAAGCATTTAAAAAAAAAATTTCATTTTTATCATAGGGATTATTACAGCAGTGATGAGGAACTATTACCTAAAAAGACCAAACCAGGAAGAAGTAGGGACAAAGACCCTGATGTTGGTAAAGTGGTATGTGTAGATTATGGTGATAAACGAAAGAAGGATTCTTGGTATCCTGGTCTGATTGTTACACCAGATAGCAGCACACAAGATTCTATGAAGTTGAATACCAAAGAAGAACACTTTGTCAGGTCTTTTAAAGATGGAAAATAGTAAGAATGACTCTGTTACACACAACTTTCAACAACATATCATATCTGGAAGACTTATAACTTCATCACTTTTTGTCTCATTTTCTTGCTTTTCAATTATTAATAAAATATATTTTTTTTAGCTATCAAGTTTATAAAAAAGACACTCGAGAGTTCAACAGAGAGGCGTGCAGAAAAGCTGATGGCAATTTACGAGCAGGTAAACTAGTTGTTGCTTGACTACAGTAGTGCCTCAATGTTTGACACAAATTTGTCACTAAACAATTTCAAATTGTAACACCTTCGAAATATGGGACAATATTCTCATTACAGGTGTATCTGAAATTGCATGCATGCATGCATGCACAATTCTAAGTAATTTGAGTTGAATCGCAAGACTGTCAAATCATGGTGTGCCACTGCATTTGTATTTTTGTGATTATTAACACAATACTAGAATCTTTTTAAATACAATTGGATTTTTTGAAATTTCTCTTCCAGTTCCCCCACCCTGTTTGCTTGTGCTTTGAAAAATAAGTTAATTGGATGATCATTAGAGCAACTCAAGTAAAAATGTTTAAATATGTAGTTTTTGTACCTATGGGTACATGGGCTCATTTATAATTTATATTTGTGTATGAGTCTATGTTGTGCAGGGCTGGAACTGGAGGGGGGGGGGGACCCTGCCCTAGGTGGCAAAATTCAGGGGCAACAGTTTTAGGTGGGAACACAGAACGCTGTTATAAAATTATTGAATTTTAAGGTTAGGGGTGGCAAATAGATGTTTGCCCCGGGCGGCAAAAATCCCGGTTACTGCCCTGTCTATGTGTGAGATCTAGCATGTTCAAAAAGTGGCCTGTGCCTTAAGTCTGGCAATGTGCAAAATGGCCACCCAGTTTGAGAAATGCTAGACTTTGGATTTGGATCACTGACATATATATGTTATGATAAATGTGATATATCTGCTGTGATCCACAAACACACTTGCTAGGAAGCAAGTTAAATGTTTACAAGCAGTTTTTTTTAAAGAAAATCATGGAGAATCCATTTTGCAATGCAGTTATTTGCTCAGCGGCAGAAATTTAAGAATTCCTGTGCTACAGAAGCGTATGCAGAGAGCGACAAGGTGGGGCTTGTACCCTGTGCCAAGATGATCAAGAGTTAATAATATTTTGAAATATCGTTGTAAAATCATGGAAAGATAGAAAGAAAATACATTTATATGCTATATTAATCATTTTCTGTTAATTCAAAATGCTTTGCATAGGTTGATATCTGAGAATTCTCTGGGACAAATTCATTGTGCCCCCCCAAACCCAGTCTGCCCCTTCCCAAAGTCAATCTGCTTACAACCCTGCTGTGCTGTGAGTGAAAAGTGAATCATAAGCATAATTGTCCATGGTGATCTGGAATTATATTTAGGTTTTGATCACACAAAAAAGGTCTGCTTGAAGGGGAAAAAAGAATTTTAATTTTAAAACACTCACCTTTGATACTATTTCATGTTTTTTTCTTATAAATATGAATTTCATCTTATTGAATTTCAATTCAATTGCTTATGATTGCATCTTTTAGCTGTTGACAAAGCCTTGCTATATCAAGAAAAGGGGGAATTGCCACCCCATTGGGATAAAGCTCTCTATCAGAGTTTTGAGATCCCTTCACCTGATGAAGAAAGCCAAGACACTGACACTGATGTAAGATTAAAATTAATACCAATAAATAATAATTATTTTTCAAAGTGAGTGCCATAGCACTCAAGTTTTTAAGAGCATAATTTTAGCTTATTACTACCGTTTTGATTACCCAAAGAAATTGGATAATGCAATAATTGTTGATGATAATTAACTTATTTCTTGGTGTGATGTGTAGTGAGTTTTGTATTGAAAATGAGAAATTGTTATATTGTATGTCTTTTTGGTTACTTATAAAATGAAATGTTTTTGTTTTAGTCTTCTGATGATGAACCCAGTGAAGAAAAGGACAGATTTGTTGCTCAGCTGTATAAATTCATGGATGAAAGAGGTAAAATTCCATTTGGTTATTAAATATAAATTTTATGTCATTATGAGCTATTTGTCCTGTTAAATTTATATGGGAACATAGAACATGGCAATTTATCATAAAAGTGACTTGTAAGTGTTTGGAATATCGGGTTGATGAAGAAATCAGGTTAATAAGAAAACTTATTATAATAATAATTTTATGGCCAAATTTAACACACATAGTCATCAAGCTGCAGTCAGTGACAGATTTAGTAATGCATAGTCAGGAATCATCCTATTATTTATTAACTTGAGATGTGGATACATTTGCCTACTGCTAGTTCAATAATAAATAATCATGTTGGATTCAATGATAAAAACTTTTTGATTGTGAGAATAATGTACAGTTGAGCCTTGAAAATTAGAGTCCCAAAATTTTGAGTTTCCGGGTAATTCGAGGCACTGGGAATTTTTTAATTTCCTTCTCGAGACTTTTTTACTCAGTTTTTTTCCCCTCCAGGAACTTAACTTTTTCCCCCCAGTAGCATGTACGTATTGTACAGTAATTTTTGTTTGAAAGGGACTAGGCAGCATCCAGCCCTATGAGTATAACTAGTGTAATAAAAATAAAATATTTGATTTCCTTGAATGGATATAGATAAATTGGGGAGGGGGGGGGTCGCAGAGAAAGGGAGATAAATTTTAATGTTTTTTTCATAATGGTGGAAAATAGTGTTGTCCTTTAATTGCTTAAGTAAAATCATTGGATAGTCAATTGAAAGATATCAGTGTCCCAGCATCATTCACCATCAATTCCATTCCCAAATTTTTCTCAGACTCTATCACTCTCTCATCTTCACACCCTTTTCACATTCTTCATTTTTTGAAACACATTGTATGGCATTTATATTTTATTCAAGAATAGAAATACGGTAAGTATGCTGGTCCTGCTTTTTTGCTTGTCTTTTTTTTTTATTTTAAAATAAAACCAACATTTAAAACATTTTTTTATTGTCTTTCAGATAATTCGAGTTTTTCTATAATCCAAGGTGGCCTTGGTCCCATCCACCTGAGATTATCGAAGCTTTACTGTATCAATCTTTCTTCACCTTCATATAAAAAAACAGTCTTTTGTCGATAACTATAGAAATGATGAAATGAATGTAAAATATATTTCATGGATTAAAAGTGTGTTAGCATATTGTATAGATTCACCTATAAAGTTTTTTTTTATTTTATGTGTTTCAGGGACGCCTATAAATAAAGCTCCAACTGTGGGTAGTAGAGATCTGAATCTGTACAAGTTATTCAAAGTTGTTCACAAAATGGGTGGCTACAACAGGGTAAGCGAACAGAATTGATAAATATTCTGTGTATATTGTTTTCACTGTCATATTATTAATTTTTGTGATAAATTTCTTTTCTTTCTTTAAAAATTGAATTAAAACTGTGGACACAATGTCTAATTCGCTTTTTGTTGCACTGTGATATTTCATGAACAGTTACTAAGATCATGCAGTTGAAAAATATAACTCTGCTCTTCTATTTTTCTCATATGAATTTGACTCGAGACTTACCAAATTCAAGAATAATACATTGACTATTCAGCTACTATTTGCACTCTTTCTAATAGATTGTTTATAACCATAAAAAAAGTTAAGGAAATGAAAGATAATCAAATTCAGAGACTGAAGTGGCCATTGCAAGAGTACCAAGCTTCGGCAAGTAATCATCATTTGATAATTTTTGTTCCACAGTCATTTTCTGCACAAAAGGGCTAATTAGACTAGAGCGTACAATTTATTGCTGATTCACAATGGTAGCATTAGGCATTCAGCCTTTTTTTATACTCACCAAGAAATTTGTATGCTAACTTCTTGGCATGGGACTCCCTGTGGTAGCAATCATTTTCTGTGGTCATATTTCTGCCATCTCACTGTGTTGGAAGTTTCTGACAGATGAATTGGGTAATGAACTTGTGCCACCTCAAAATATCCTTTGGTAATTTAAGTGAGTATTTTACCGACTTGGGCTACAGTGCCCCTTCACCAAGTGAAGCGAGGAATTGAGAAAAGGTTGAAAAATATAAATACATATATGAAAGGTTTTTGTTTTTCCCCCAGGGGAATTAAGTTTACTTCTGTGTCATGGAGAATGGAAATTATTATTTTTCTCAATTGCACCTTTGCATTTAGCTTGTTCTAAATATTATTTAATTTTCATCATAATGCATATTCAAATAAAACAATAAATATATGTTTTTGTTTGCATAGGTTACTAATCAAAATAAATGGAAAATTGTTTACATGAAGATGGGCTTACCTTCCTCTAATATATCTGGATCCAATCAAATCAAAGTAGCTTACAAAAGGTAGGTTGTGTATTTAAATTATATATGCTGGAAGTATCAGATCACCGAAATGCAAACATAATGGAGCCATCTGTGATGTGGCGACACGTCTTTATGAATTTGTCAGTTTTACAGAGCAAATCATCTGTAATGATACATAGATGGCGGTTTGCTCATTATCACGAATGTTCATCTCCCCTAACCAAAGCTAAATTTTGACAAATTTTTAAAATTTCTCTGTTAAAGAGAATGATTCCTCCATAATATTGTTATTGCTGTGTTATAGATGATTTGCTGTGTTCTCAGTTTTTAAGGAAATCACTGATTACAATTGCTATATATCATGCTTGATGAAATGAGTGAACAAGAAATTGTCAGCAAAGGAAATACTGTATAGATATCAAAAAACTCATTTCACAATATCGCAAGGATATGAATTTACATGGTGAGGTACATGTGTTTCTTTCTGAATGGCCCTCATATTTTGTTCTAAGAGTGGAAATGTTCTGAAAGCCTTTTCAGACTTTTCCCTCAATGCTTCATTCATTTGTCTAATTCTGTGTTTATACATTTCAGAATATTTTTTATTATTTTACAAAACTGCATTTGTAGCTGATATATATATATATATATTTTATTTATTTATTTATGAAATAGCCTAGTTCTAGATTTTTTGTAATAATTACTATTGCTTTCAGATTGCAGCTGATACCCTGTGGTTTCAGATATAATGCTGCTTATCAGTTTTCATTTCATGAATAAAATCAGAATTTTATTTTTATATTGGTGTTAAATAGAAAAATGCAAGTAAAGTATATTAACCCTTACAGCGGCAATCCTGAGATATATTGTCGAACTTGGTCAGCTTTATTTTGGCAATTACAAAATACCTCTGGTTCTTAAAACCCTCTCATTCTGGCATTGATTAGCCTAGCTAACTCAGTAAAACAGTCTTTCCCTCATAAAATGTTTGCTATCCCACTTAATCCTGTCCATCAACTGCCAGTGGGCAGAGTCAGCTTTTGTTAAAAGTCTGATAACAGAATAAGCGGGGCCACGTTTTTCCTTTTTATTCGAGGTAGCACAGCATTATTGCACACAACATGAAAAACAGAAAACTACAAAGTTTTTCTCTTCCCTTATTATTATTGTTTTCGGTTAGAGGGGACGAAGTATTTTTCAGCTCATGCAATTATAAAAAAAAAATTCTTATTGAAAATAAGTGGCAAGTTTTTTAATGTTTAGTGATTTCCACTGCGGCAGTTATAATGTAGATCAATAAAATTTCAAAAACCACTCAAAGGGTTAGCAGTTTGATTTTACTTAAAAGATATAGTTTTCTTTGAAATTTTTTTTTTCCCTTCTGCAAAGTTTTATTAATTTTTCATTGATGTCAAGTAATGATTTATTATATTCATGAATAGGTATTTGCACAGTTTCGAGGATTTCTATAGGAAATTGGGCTGTACAATGGTAACTAATACACGTTCAACTCGTGGCAGGCACAGGTCTGACAGAAACATAATCATAACAAGGAATCGAGATAGGGATACAGCATCTCCAAAGAGTAATAAATCTTCTAGTAAAGAGCCTAAAGATAAGGTAGTTAATTTTTTCTGTTTGCATGTGTGTTTATAAAAGACTTGGAAATTTTCCTATCCAAACTGCTACAAATTCTGCTTATAAATCATAAAAAATATATGCTGAAGTTGACTATAATCTAAAGACCATTAATTTATGCAAAGGGTTAGAAATGAGAATTGGAAATATGTGCAGGGAAAAAAAATTATATCTTGATGTTAATCCACAAGTGGTGAACAATGACAAGATTAGCAAATTTAAACTGCCTTCGCTTGGATTTTTTTGAACCTACCACCATCTTAGAACATTTATAGAATTAAATATATATTTTTTATTTCTTCATACTTGTTTGGACTAAGACGTGTAGTGGTTTGTTATAAATGATTTTTTTAAAAATTTAGTCTGAGAAATTAATTATTTGTTCATTATAATGTTAAATTACAATTCTTTGTTTGCTTTGGTATTAAAATATATGAAATTCTGTAAATCTTTTTTAAAAGGTAGTATGTTTAATACATTAAAAAAAAAGGAAAAGGGGAGGAAGGATGATTATAATGTTAAATGACAATATCATTTATTAATAAGTTGTTTTGGACTAAATTAATTTGGACCTAGAGTAATAAATTATGAACACAAAATATGAGTGGCAGGGAAGTGCTCTAATTTCAGATCAGTGTCTTAGTTTTATTTTCTGTATTCTCTCTAGCAGTTTCAAAATTTTATTCCGTCTAACCAAACATCTAACTCGGAATATTTGAAAATAATAAAATTGAGGTCCTGACATATTTCAAAAAAATTATTTCTGTATCTTGCAACTTTAAAAATAAATTCTTAAACATGTTATTGAATGATTGTAAAAAATCTTATTGATGCTACACAATTTTTTTTTTAAATTATGATTCAGTTAATTTTAACATTGACAACTCATTTAATGATTTTTCTAGTCTGTTGAGAAAAAGCCAGAAGACAAGTCAGTAGAAAATGAGAAGAAAGATATTAGCAGTAAAACCAAATCTGAGAAAGTTGAAACAACAACAAAATCAGAGGATAAGATGAAGAAGAAAGTTATTGAGAAACCAAAGTCAGAAGAGAAAGATCAAAAAGTAAAGTTAAAACCGAAAGATGAACAAAAACCAAGATTGGTTAGATCTCAGTCTCTTAATAATAAAGACAAAAAGGATGGAAATGAAGACACCAAAGAGCAGAGAACAGTTCGATCTCGCACTCGAGAAGATATGAAAAAGGACAAAATAGAAAGTCCTGAAAAGAAAGAGACTAGATCATCTACAAAAGTGGAGCAAGAAAATGATAAGAAAGATAGAGATTCTCCTGGGAAGAGATCCCCTTCATCCTCTAAAGACAGCAAAGACCGTTTCACAAAAGAGAAGAAGACTGAAAAAGTTTCTTCAACAGAAGACAAATCTATTAGAAAAACTGAAACTCCACCTAAAGAAAAGAAATGGGAGAAGATAATGAGAGAAAAAGTGATTAAAGATGAGAAATCAAAATCAGTTACAGGCGAAGACAAAAGTCTCAAAGACAAAAAGGAGGTGCTAAAGAAATCTGAAGATGGAACTGATAAGAAGCCAAAACTTGTGGAGACAGATGGAGATAAAAATAATAATGGTAAGTCTTTGAGAGACAAGAAAGAAAAACCCAAATCAGATTTACACGTGAAGCGTATCAAAGAAGAGAATGCTATCAAGTCAGAAAGTGATGTGAAGAGTCCAGATACAAAACTGTTGAAAGAGGAAACTGAAGTTAAATGCCTTCAAGAAAATAAAATCATCAAGAAAGAACCGCCTGCAAAAGAGAAAAAGATTGATCTGCAAAGTTTGGATAGCGAATTGCCTGATGCAAGGTCTACAGGAGTAACTGTTGAGCAAATTCAACAAGATCTAGTAAAAGTGGAAGATGGTGATGATGTGGACTCATTAACTAGCCAGGTATTTGTAAGTGTTTTATGTCAAATTTAATTTAGTTTGTTTTGAAATGCATGTTCAACTTGTCTTCAGTCCAAATAGTCTTAAAACAATACTTTGACTTCCATTTCTTATTTGTTCAATGCATATAGCATATTCTCCTGCATTAGTCTGCATGCTGGGAATACCTGTATTTTCAGGACATGCTGGGAAATTTGTGTCACAGATTCCAGAAAAATCTCATATATCTAAACTCAAAGAATGGATTGAATTGGCATTGTTTAGAGATGATGTGATTTTGATACCTGGCTTGTTCTTCCTGATGCTGGGGCTTTCCTGATGCAGGGGTACAACAGAAACGGCGACATGGCCACAGAAAACGATTGCTACTGCAGGGAGTCCCACATCAAGGGGTTAGCGCAACACCCTCTCGATGAGTATATATAAAAAAAAACCTGCAGTTTGGAATCACCAATACAGTCTAATTTGGTTGGTCACAGTCTAATTTGCCCTCGTGTGTAGAAAATGACCATAGTGCAACAAAAGTGATCAAAATTGAATTGGCTGATTTTAGCCATACACTTTCTCTTCATTTTCAAATCCTTTGCATTTTATCAGCTGCGTTGAAGATAGTTTTTTGTTACCATTGCAAATCTCAGACATTAAACATATTTGTTCTCGTAAGTTAGATGAGCTGAAATGGCGAAGTATTTTTTTTGTATTTTTTGATCATGTGTGTTTCAGCAGAGCAATATATTAGAGAGTTGCACTGCAAAACATGATACCATAATATAAAAGCGATAGCATATTTCTTTAACCAAATGGTCATAATGACTGACTCTCATTACGAGGACCTAGGTTTGAATCCCACCATTGCCACAGTGGTGGTTGGCCGAAGTTGATTTTCTGTGGTTCCCAACTTCGAGGCGTGAATGAGAGTCGATCTTCCCAGTAAAAAGTCTCGGCACAAAGAGCAACAGACCTACTACGATACAATTATTCAATAATTACACTTCACTCGCAGTTAGAAAAATTGATGGTAGAACTGCATATAACAAGCATTACACAGAAACAGACTTCATGTCATGTTCACAACACATACATCAGACATGCACAACCTCCAGTATGGCCCAAGTCTTCTTTGACCACCTGCTAAAATCTCTTCTTCACTATGATCTGGTTGAGAAAAGTGTATTTTTTTTCAAGGAAAAAAATTATCTTTATTCAGAATTTATGAAAATTTCACACAACATATTATACACAACACGTTATAGACTGAGGTAAATATTGATACACTGCGAGTTGCATATGAGTGGACAAGGGGGTAACTTGGTTACCCGTACTGACAACATACAGTGTAGCTAGAAAATTAGAATTTAATAGTAAAATATTTCTTTAATTTCTGAATATGCCAAAAAAAAAACAACAACAAAAAACCACATTATCTGTATTTCGTACTGGGCTGGTGATAATTAGGTTAGAATGATAAATCAATGTTAAATTTTTTTATTATCGTGCTATCGAATTCCTGGAAAAAAAAACACATTTGCTCTAAGTGAAAACTACCTTTATTTTATTCTGATTTATCTTTTTATTCTGTATTTAGTTGATTGATGCAAGTCTTCTCAATGTATCATGCGATTCTCATTGAACCGTGCTTTTCTCTGCGTGCCAGGAATGGACCACACTTTTACATTCAGAAAGTTGGTGTCCCCCAATTTTTACTGAATGCCGGCTAATGCAGGGGAATACAATATTAATTTCAATTTTTTGTGTTAACATCTAAAAATACCTCATTTAAGAGTTGCTTCGTTTTTTGTATTACATGTATATTATTAGAAAAAATTTTCAAAAGGATAAAAAACAACAACAAAAGAACACACAGTCTATTTTGTCTTTGCATTCAATATGATAGTTTTAAGTTCAGATACACCAAGGTTTGATGATAACTTTTGTGTTAATGATTAAAACTTGATGAAAACATGTCTTAAAACTTGAAATAAAAGTAACAGTATATGCTCTTACACTGAAGAGCCAAAAAAAACTGTACACCTGCCTAATATCGTGTAGGGAGCAGGCAGAAGTGCATCAACACGACGTGGCATGGACTCGACTGATGTCTGAAGTAGTGCTGGAGGTAATTGACACCATGAATCCGTAGGAGTAAGGGGGTGAAGATCTGAGGGTGAAGATTTAGGTGGCCAGCGGAAGTGTCTAAAGTCAGAAAAGTGTTCCTGGAGCCACTTTGTAGCAATTCTGGACGTGTGGGGTGTCGCATTGTCCTGCTGAAATTGTCCAAGTCCGTTGGAATGCACAATGGACATGAATGGGTGCAGGTGATCAGACAGGATGCTTACGTACCTGTCAGAGTCGTATCTAGACGTATCAGGGGTTCCATATCACGCCAACTGCACACGCCCCATACCATCACAGAGCCTCCACCAGCTTGAACAGTCCCCTGTTGACATGTAGGGTCCATGGATTCATGAGGTTGTCTCCATACCCGTACACGTCCATCAGCTCGAAGCAATTGGATCCGAGACTCGCCATTCCAGGCAACGTGTTTCCAGTCCTCAACATTCAAATGTCGGTGTTGTCGGGCCCAGGCGAGGCATAAAGCTTTGTGTCGTGCAGTCATCAAGGGTACTCGAGTGGGCCTTCAGCTCCGAAAGCCCATATCGATAATGTTTCGTTGAATGGTTCGCACACTGACACTTGTTGATGGCCCAGCATTGAAATCTGCAGCGATTTGCGGAAGGGTTGCACGTCTGTCATGTTTAATGATTCTCGTCAGTCCTGTTCTTGCATGATCTTTTTCCGGCCGCAGCGATGTTGTAGATTTAATTTTTTACCGGATTCCTGATACAATTGTGAAATGGTCGTACGTGAAAATCCAAATTTCATCACTACCTCGGAGATGCTATGTCCCATCTCTCATGCGCCGACTATAACACCACTTTCAAACTCACTTAAATCTTGATAACCTGCCATTGTAGCAGCAGTAACCGATCCAGCAACTATGCCAGACACTTGTTGTGTTATATAGGCGTTGCCGACCGCAGCGCCGTACTCTGATTGGTTCCATATCTCTTTATTTGCATACGCATGCCTGTACCAGTTTTTTTGGCTCTTCAGTTTATTAAAGAGCCCCGTGTTTTGCTAGATTCAAAAATTAAGTTCTTTCACTCTATATTTATCTCTATTGTGTCTTTTCTGGGTTTGATGCTGGAAACTTAATGCCATTGTTGTGAATACATACTTATGCAGTTATTCACTATGTGTAACAATTTTGTTTTAAATTATTTTAATGAATTTTCTGTAAATTATTTCAGGGTGAAAGAAAGAATTTATCAACAGAAGAAACAGATGATAATTCCAAGACAAATTTCATGGACTCTGATGATGAGTAAGCTCTTTGGCACTCTTGCATATTTTTTATATATTCTACCAAACTCATAATATTATACTTGAATATTCAAGATTTATATGGAAAAAGGACTAGGAAAAGTACACAACATTGGTTGGGAAAGGTTGTAAATGCAGAATTTGATATACAGGATGAATTTCATCTAATCCGATCTGCCAAACTAAAAGGGGATGATAGAGGAGTCTGTGTGGAACATAAAACACCGTAGAAACTCAGTTCAATCTCTGACCATTTACCATTTTCGTTGTTATGTTGAATAGAAGGGAAATGTGTCAAGTCAAAATTTCTGAATTCGTGAAGTTTCTGAAAGGCCTAAACACAAACTAAGCACAAATTTGGTAAGAGCAGGTAAAAAGGTGACACAATTTCCATCCGGATATTTGGATTCAATTCCAAGCTATGAGCCCTGAGAGATTCACAAAATGAAAAGTCAATTTGTTGCTGTTGCAGAATGATCCTCAAATGTCTGCTCTGACAAACAACAATTTCAGTGATGCATTGCAAACAAATGGCTAAATTTCTACTGAACAAGAACACGATATGGTTTGTTGTAGTCTGTTTCAAAAACTGATAGAATGGGCATGTTTTAGGTAAATTTGACCAAATGTAACCAGAAGGGTGTTCACAAAATTGGCAATCACAGATTTTGGCGACAATTCAATTTTGCACTTCATCAATCTCTCAGTGCTTGTAACTCACCATTAAATCAATATATCTTAATAGAAACGGTGTCACCTTATTGTATTTTTCCTGCTTTTTCAAAATATGTGCTTAGTTTGCGTGTGGGTCGTTCAGAAACTTTATGGGTTATTTTTCAGAATTGACACATTTTCTTTCTACTATAACTCAAAAATGGTTAGAGATAGGACAGAGTTGCTATGGTATTTTATGTTTTACATGACTTCATCTATTACCCCCTTTTGTTTTGCAGCTGAGGTGAAATTCTCCCTGAATATATAGTGCTTACTGTCATATTTCAAAATCTCAATGGCTTCCTCAAATATAAGTTTGGACCAGTAAAATGATGGTTAGGGATTTGTGAGAGAGAAAATGAGGCTTTCACTTTTATGATAAAGTATTTTGTCCTCTTTTGCTTCTAAGCTAGCTAGTACGAGGGTTATGGCAAGCATTAATATATTTGTATAATATATATATATTTAGTTTTTGTGTTGAATTTTCAATTGCAATTTTTTTAAATTGCTTTGGTTTTCCTTCCTTTATACAGAGATGGCTCTGGTGATAAAAATGACTTTAAAGAAAAAGTTGAGGTTGGTGATAGAGTTCGAGTGAAATATGGTAGGGGTAGGACCCAAAAAGTATATGAAGCTAAGGTTTTGAAGGCCGAAGTCAACAGTGGAGAGAAGCGATACTATGTCCATTATGCTGGTTGGAATATGAGGTAGTTTTGTTATTCAAATTTATGTTCTATAAAGCTTTACATTTTGCATGAACAATATTGCTATGTGAATATGTTTTTCTCAGATTAATTTGAAAGAATTGACTATACAGGGCGATTCAGAAAAGATTGGAAGAACTTTAAGAGGTACAGTACAAAAGTTTACATACACATCAATACCAACAATTGTCATCAAAGAATGCATGGTCTAACGTGAAATGCAAATGCGCTAGCGTGTTTCAAAATAGCTGCTCTGCAAACATCAAAACAGCATTCCTGTTGAAATTTATTGGGACAAAAAGAACACCAGGCATGCAAATACAATCTGGGGAAGAAGAAACCGTTTGCAAATCTACGTCACAGTGAATAAAAGATGCAGATGCCAGCCTTGTGAAGTTATTCCAGCGTGCAACCATTTTAACAGTTGTAACATGCAGGATAATTGCCACACTTTAGTAATACTGAGAAAGCAGACATTTCATTTACGGAGCTGCAAACGGAAGTATCACAGAGGCAGCACAAATGAGGTTTTCCGACGGTGAGTGGTTTCCTCACAGACGGTTGCCCAATCTAAAACATTTACGCACTTGCATCGGCAGCTGTGCGAAACAGGGCAGGCTAAGGCGTCCACTACCTTTATGCACTGGGATGCTGATTTGCATACAGTTTCTTCTTCTTCCCCAGGTTACATTCCAATGCACTGTGTTCTTTTTCTCCTGATAAATTTCAACAGGAATGCTGTTTTAATGTTTGTAGAGCGGTCGTTTCGAAACGCGCTAGCACGTTTACATTTCATTTTAGACCCTGCATTTTCTTTGATAAAAATTGCTTGTTTTTGTGTGTAATTTCACCTCTTGAAGTTTTTCCCATCTTTTCTGAATCACCCTGTATGTATGAAACGTATTGTATACCATTAGAGCAATTTTATAACAGCTTGAAATATATGACATCCATATTTATTATGGGCATCTTTTTCTCAGTCACCTCGTTGGGCATTTGCCTGTTGTGACACATTGTATTTGTATTTATTTATATCCTTCAAAAAGCCCTTTTTCTCTAAGTCATGTAACTCTTTGTGGTTTCTTGTGTGTGCATGCATACATATATATATATATACACGATGAAAACTCAAGTCTATTTCACCTCAAATAACTCGTAAATAGTTGGCTGTGGAAACATACTTTTTATTTAAAAAAAAACATTTCAATAAGAAGGCCATCAAAGATTTGTCATTTATTTTACTGAAGGCTGCACAGATGTACCAAATTTTTTTATGCAGTCCTCCTTCTCATCTAACTTTCAGTTAGAAAGTTACTTTCCTGAGCTCAAAAAAAAAAAAAAAAAAAAAAAAAAAAAAAAGTTTCTAAGCTGAGATGTTTGCTGAGATTTTAAATTCAGAAAATTAGTGAAAATAAGGGCACGAACAGGACATGCATTGTAGAATGAGCTTGTCCATTAGTTTATGCAGTTCTTGTCCTCATTTTCAGTGATTTTTGAATTCAGCAAATATTGCCATTAGAAACTTTTGGGGGGGGGGGGGGAGTTCAGGAGAGACTGAAAATTCAAGATATATTGTAATTAAAATTCAATAATACATATATCAATTGAAAAGTATTATTTCAATCGATATACTTAATTTTTTCCAAAAAGTTATGTTTATAGTGTGATGAAGGTATTTTATTTTTATTGTTGAAGTTGGAGATTTTCAAGAATTAGTGTACATAATTCCCCCTTAAGGGGAAAGTGAAAAAAAAGTGGTACTTTGATTTTTCTAAAATCTTCTGCACCTGTCAAGTTGCTTTACATGTCTAACAATTTATTTACTGTTACTTAGATATGATGAATGGGTGAAGCGAAGCTTTATTGTTGAAAATATCAGTGACCGCTTCAGGTCAGGAAAGCAGGCAAAACAACCACTAGTAAATAAGGTACTCTTTATTATTATTTTGTAAATATAAAACGTATGCGTTTTATAAAAGTGAAAAATGGATAATTGCATTTATGTGATATGTGTTTTAAAGAGCAAAAATGATTGCTTGTAAACATCACATTCATACTCAATTATTAAGTAATTTTCAGTTTTGTCTCCAATGCATGCTACATTTCTTTTTCTTTCTTCCATAGGGAACAACTCTCATTGGAACAATGATTAGTAGCAGCAGCTCTATCAATCCTGTTGCTACTATTACATCTGCTACATCTGTTATTAGCAGTGGTTTCACTGCTACAAGTCCTTCTGTTTCTGGAGCAACTTCACCAGCTACCCAAAAGAAGGAAAAGATTAAGTCTGGTGGTGTCATTACTTCTGCGAAACTTTCTCGCAAAAATTCAACCAGTAGTACTAACTCTGTGTCTAGTTCCAGAACAACCAGATCTGACAAAAATAGTTTGCAGTCATCACCTTTTTCAAGGGGACTTCTCCCGAAAAAAAGAAAGCGTAAAAAGTCTGGCCTTTCTTCTTCTCTGACTGATATGTCCCAAGAGTCTGAAAGCGATGATCAACTTTCTCTCCTTGATCCAGATGAAGATGATGATGATCTTGAAACTGATTGCACTCAAAGCTCAAGGGGACCAAAAGATGAATCTTTTAGTGATGATGACAAAGACAGTTTGGATTATTTTGAGAGGCATAAAACCTCAGAAGAGAAATCTACTAGTGAAGAGCCTCTCTCTTGTGCTAAAGAGGAAGTCAGGTCAGAGGAACTCTCAGATGATACCCTAAATGGAGCCGAAGAAAATTCTGCCATAGAAATTCCAGCTTCTGTCAAAAGCATTGATGAACAAAAACCAGTACAAGAAGTAACCTCTGTTAAAACAGCTTTTGACGAAGATGATGAATCAAAAATCAAAACACCTGAAGAACCTGTTCCTGAGCTTTCAGATATGAATCCTCTATTAAAAGTAGCAAAAGATGATATACCTATGCCTGTAAGCTTGAATAAGCCAATTTTTGACCAGACTATTCCAGAGCTAAAAGACAGTTGCGAGACCTCATCTAAGAAAGATGCTCCATCTACATCAAGTGCATTGCAAGATATACAGATAGCATCATCAGTTGAGAAGACTGATATTACTGTTGGAGTGCTAGCAGAAGCACCTATCAGTACTAATACCAGTCATGCCATTTCCAAAAGCAGTGAAAGCGTGAAACCAATTGTTTGTGAAACTAATGTAATCACATCCCCTGGCACTGATCAGCCAGGTAGTGAAGTAACCACCAACCGAATAAAATCTGTATCTGAATTGATTGAAACAAGGTATGTTGAGAAAAAGCCTGAGAAAATAGAGCCATTGAATGAAGAAACAAAAAAACCAAAAGAAGTTGTAGAAGAAAAAATGCCTTCATTAATGTCGTACATGGAAGCACATGACAACCGCAGTGTAGCCATCAGTGATGTGAAGGAGGATAAAATTCAACCAAAACCCTCTGGAAATATTGAAATGTCTCATTCTAATACACAAGAAGGAAAACCAAAAGATCCTGGCTGTTTCTCCATATTCTCTTCATACATGACCACTCCGAACAGAATTGGGAATGCTGCATCTATAAATGAACCATTCAAGTCTAAATCTTTCTCAGATGATAGCAACTCTGCTAGTAATTTGCTGATGAATTTTGGTATGACTGCTCAGCATTCAGCTTCTCCAAGTAAGCCTGCTAAAATGTTCTCATTTTTGGACGAGAAACCACCATCAACAAAATCCCATTTTTCAAGTGACCGTTTACCTTTCAGTTCCAGAATGTCATCCAAGCTTGACGTTTCTGTTTCAAAAACAACTGAACCTAAAAGTTTTAAAAAGTATTTGAAAGGTGAGATCACCAAAGCATCACTTACTCCATCACCAAAGCTTCCTGAAAAAGATCCATTTTCGATTGACTTGATTTCAGACAATGAGAACAGTGACGATGGAATCACAGATTATTCTAAAAGTCGTTCTCTTATTGGTTCTAAAGCTCTGAGCGAAACTGCTGGTGCCAAAGCTCTTTGTAATCTAAGCTGTCAAAAATCACTTACATACTCTGAGTGTAGAAGTAGAAAAATCCAGGCTGAACCCTATGGTTTTCGAGTTGATGTACCAGAAACATCTACATCGTCCACTTCACAACAGCCCAAAAAGAGCTTGATTGATTTTACTTTCCATAAAAAAACAGAAATAATAGATTCTTCTCCTAAAACTAGTTCAGAAGCAAATTTAACTGAGAAAAAAGCACTGGACGTTCCCCGATCTGAAAGTCTGCTACATGAAACTTCTGTAAGCAGAGGAGTTAAAGATACATGTCTGCCTGCATCTGTGATAACTTTTGCATGTGCGTCATCATCTGTTGATAAACATGGATGTGAAAATCCGGTGGAAAAAGTGATTACAACTCCTGCGGCTGAAATTAAAACCACTTCTACTGTGTCACAACCTCTACATATTGATTTAAGTGCAAAGTTATCATCCATTCCACAATCATTTGTCCCTGAAAATAATGTCGGTGGTGTACATAATATTAATGCCATTTTGGAAAGTAAATCTGATGATGCGAGGGACATTAGTATTAACATCAAAAGTATTGATGTCAAAGAAGAAGTTGACTCAGAGGATGATGTTCAGGATATTCCTGAAGGACTATTAATTGAAGAGAATGAAGATAAAGACACAAAAAATGTAGAGAATGTACCAATTTCAAGCAAAGAAGGCATTTGTAACCCAGTCATTACTAAAGATGATCCTTCTTACGTGAAACTGGATCCTGATACTATGGAAAAGGAAGTAAAAGATTTTTTTTTAAATGCAGAAGTAGACGCGACCAAGAACATTGCTCAGTCTAATTCTCAGAAAAGCAGTGATACTAGTATAGTAAAGAAAGAAAATGAAATCTCTGATGCATCAATCCATGGAATGCCTTATGCAGTTAGAAAGTCTCCCCCCATTGCAGGTAATGATAACAGCACAGAGAGTGACAGTTGCTTTGGAGTTCCAGTTGTGAAAAAAGAAGTAAAGAAGAAAAAAACCAAACTTTCGAAACTCGAAAAAAGGCTTGGGTGTGGTGAAAGTTCTCGGGATGAAAGTGGTAAAATAAAGGAAGGGAAAGGAAAGTCAAAAAAGAAAAAACTAGATAATGATGAGTTTGGTAAGCTCAAAGATTCAGATCAAAAGTCCAAGTCAAAGAAGGTTAAGAAGAACAAAAGCAAAAAGCATCTCTCAAAATACGATGATCACAACATTGAAATTTTTAACAAGAGTGATATCATTGATGATAACACAAAAGAGGTGTCAGAAAAGATGAAGAGGAAGGAAAAGCGTAAACGTGACGAGAAAAAACTGGCCAAGTTAGACAAGTCTGAGTCTTCATCAGAGCATAAAGGAGAGTATTCTAAGAAAGAAAAGAAGAAAGGGAGGAAGAATAGAATTTCTGGGGATAAAAAAACTGAGTTAGGGGAGAAAAAAATGAAGAAGAAGAAGAAAAGTCACATAGAGGATATGGATTCTGATTCAGAGAAAGAATCGCCTGTCAGGGTTGGTGAGAAAAAGAAAAAGAAAGAAAAGAAAAAATTGAAGATGAAAGACTGTTCATCATCAGATGATGCAATAGATACATCTAAAGTGATGAGAGAAGATGACCAGGATATATCATTTTTATTATGTGAGGAGAAAGTGCCTGCCAGCCCAGTTAATAATGTTCCAGAAGATACAACTGGTTCATCTAGCATGGAAGATAGTAGCAGATCAAACCGTTCTCCTATTTCTGCTGAAGAGCGTGCCCCGACAGTTAACCTTGGCATGTACTCTAGATCTGCAAGCATTGATGTTTTGAATGCCATGAATAAGCACAACCCTGAGCACAATCCTTGCCCTGTGCTTGACAACACTCCACCTACCACACCATCCAGTACTGAATCAATACCATCAAGTTCTCCTTCCCATGACAGAGAACCTTTCATGCATTATACCGAAAGTACTCAATCAGGACGTGAAAGTGCAGAGGGAGATGGTGCGGAATCTGATGGTTTTAATTGTGAGTCTAATAGGACTTTACGTGAAAGTGAAGAATATAGAGCAGCGAAGACTCTTGCATTTGCAGTGTGTAAATCAGTGTCTGGAAAAATGACAGAATCATCCAGAACACCTGTCAAGCGACAGAAAAGTGAAAATGATGAATATACACCTTCTAAAAAGAAGAAGAGGAGTAAGCGCTCGTGTTCTTATGGCGGAGATTCAGGTAGAAGTGGCACACAACGTGGGTTTTCTCCTCGTTATGCAAAAGGTGATTACTGTTAAAAGTTTTAACATAAATTAACATCATACATTCAGGTAATTATGTGTAATCATAGAAAAAAAAACTAACATTTGATCTTTATTTCAGGCGACAACTATGATGCATTTGATTCATCTGGGGCTTCTCCTATTGCTGTACGCTCACCAACTCATGGAGGTGCCTCATCTTCATTATATGCTTCATTTTCACATGCCGCATCACAACATATGTCTTTGATGTCAGATGGTTCAAGTGGTATGCCAAGCAGATCAAGCAAACTGAACTTCTTTGTTCCACTTCGTAAGCTTTGTCATACATATTTATGCATTGTCATGCTGCTCAGAACAAACTTGTTCACAATCAACAATTATGGGACTTATTATGTTCCCAGTGCATTAATTTTAGTCAATAGCTTTGCAAATTGAATCTACAGTAACTGCACGTCTTGAGTCCAGAGAGCAGTTTTCAATACACAGGGCACTCATGCTTTATTCTCACCCACGTGTACAGTTTCTTGGTTACAGCTGCTGTGGTGGTGGTCGAGTGGTCATAGTGACGGACTCGCATCGCAAGGATCTGGGTTCGAACCCCACTGGTGCCACAGTGGTGGTCAGCTGAAGTTGGTTTTCTGTGGTTCCCACCTTCAAGGCGTGAATGCGAGCTGATCTCCCCCATTAAAATGTCTCGCCACAGAGAGCAGCAGGCCTACAAACAGTACAAATATTCAGTCATTACACTTCACTCACTTCACTTCTGAGATATAGATGGCAGCACTAAAAATCATACACAACACTAAATACGCACTCAGACTGTTAGGTACACATACTTACACTTCCGGCACAACTCACTAGGTAGTAAATTGCCCATGGCCATAGACCTGAGTTGTGCTCGGCTAGGAAAAGGAAAGAAAAACCACTCTTTCAAGCATGCAAAATTTGCTCGCACCTTCCTACACCCTATATCTATCAATGTTATTCAAAAAAAAAAAAAAACTTATCACTTAGCAGTGTGTATGTAAGTATAGATGGCAGCACTCAAATATCAGACTCAATACTAGCTACACACTCAGACTGTTAGGTGCACTCACTTTGCTACGAAGCTGGTCTGGAAGAGATCTCGGCAACGGGATAAGTCCGGTGGCAGAGCCCCTGGTGTTCATTCAGTTTCTTGGTTACAATATTGAGGTGTGTGGATTCTAGTATGAACTGACAAAGACATCACAAAATCATCACATTTGACAAGGGTCTTTAACCTTTCTCGAGTTGCGAGCACTGCTCATGCTTATCAAATGAAGATCACCTCACAGCAATGCTGGCATACATATGCCTGGAATCTGCGTAATCAAAGTTCTTAAATATAATTTTCTCAGTGTGTGTAATTGAAGCATTGATCAAGTGCGATCACAAAATTGGGCATGAGCACTAATTACATATGCCTGGAATCTGCATAATCAAAGTTCTTAAATATAATTTTCTCAGTGTGTGTAATTGAAGCGTTGATCAAGCACGATCACAAAATTGGGCATGAGCACTAATTACATATGCCTGGAATCTGCGTAATCAAAGTTCTTAAATATAATTTTCTCAGTGTGTGTAATTGAAGCGTTGATCAAGTGCGATCGCAAAATTGGGCATGAGCACTAATTACATATGCCTGGAATCTGCATAATCAAAGTTCTTAAATATAATTTTCTCAGTGTGTGTAATTGAAGCATTGATCAAGCACGATCACAAAATTGGGCATGAGCACTAAGCACCCTTGGTGCTTCGGCAAGCACCAGGTTGTAGGTGGCTGACATTGGATACACTGAAGCATATACATGGGGGTGAGAAAAATGCTTTAGGATAGTTTTTTGGATTTGATCCTGTTGTTTGTTTTAAGTTCACTTTTTTTCAGATGATCACTTCAACATTGCTGCATGATATCCCTATTGTTATGCATGTTTTAGAGCAGTGTTTCCCAAAGTGGGCAATATTGCCCCTTGTGGAGTGATGAGGAATAAAAATTTATGAAAAAGGGGTGAGATGGGGAGAAAAAAATGTTTGCCAAACTGTTGAGTCATGGCATTTGTTTCCATTACTTTGCACAATCAAGTTTCTGCTGCCAACAGGTTCATTAGAAGCATAATCGCAATGATTTCATACTGCTGATGAAATCATGTATTAAATATATTAACTTCTGTTGTCATCTTGACACAAATGATATGAAACATAATACAGTAGCCCCCACTTATAAGAATTATGTTTGGTTCACCCATTTTGATTCTTATAACCGATGATCTTCCTATGTTAAAGCGATATTTTTTTTGGTGATTTCATTCTTATGAGTGGTTGCTACTGTACTTAGTGATATGCTAAAACTTACTCAACTTGTAACCAGGCATGTGCAAGGTTCAGTGTTCGTTGATTGGTGAACAGATTCAACTGGGTGGCATATTGGCCTAAGCTGTTTTTTATGCTTAAAGACGTATAAATTTAAAGAGAACAAGTCTTCTCTAGTACGCAGTGATTGCATTCATTTTATTTTTATGCAGACTGTAAATATGATGTGAGTAATTGTTGTTGCATAGTGTTTCTCTCCAGGATGCGGGAATTCAGCATAATTTTTTCAGGATTCTGATAGAAAAGCTATTTAAAACCAGGTGATGGTGATGGGCAAGATTAATATGCATTTTGGAAAAAAAAATGTATCCCTTGATGAAATGAATTTTTAAAGCTGTAATTTTTTTATATAACATTAAAAGAAATATAAAGATTCCAGAAATAAAATTGATTAGTAATTGATATCAACATATGTTTATCAGGTTCTGTCAAATTAGAAATGGACAAAGTTTGACTGAGATTCAAGATTTTTAGTAATACTTGAAATTACCATAAGGGTATAGATAGACCAGAGATTTCTAAACTTCTTACATTCCTGGCATCCATGGGAATGAGAGCAGCATTTTTAACTGCCATATTTTCCTGCAGGCGATTCACAGATGCAATTTGGTACTCTAGAGGAAAAAATGTCATTGTGCAGTCTGCAGTGGTAACAATGAATCCACGGATGCAAATTTTATTTTATCAATGATGAAATAGTAAGAAATGAAAGGGGTTTTTTTTGGTCACATTTTTGTAGAAAAAATGTTGATTTTTAAAAAAAAAATATTTATATTTCTATATCCATTTTATCTTTGTTAAATTATTTTTTATAAATCAATTTTAATAAATTAATATTTGTATTTTAACCTCTCAAAAAAAAAAGTTGCATATAATACGCAGGGTGATAAAATTCCCAAGATCATCTAATGTTCTTAAACATGAAATTCACTGATTTTATGCATGGGAAATAGTGCACATCATGCACCCCTGGCGATCTCAGGGAATTATGGTGGTACTTTGGTAGGGAATTGCAGCTTTTGCTTCCAAAAATATTATTTTAAAGACTTGCAATATCAAGGAATGATTTAATGGTACTGCATCCTGCTACTAGGCACATATTATCTCATGAATTATTTAATTATATTAAATTATGAACATTGGTCTTTTCATATTAATTATTATTTGATATGTATATTCATGGATGTACTTTATATTACTTACTAAATCACATTATGTTTGCGAGAACCAAATCCCAAAATGGATTTCACTCATAATTGGAATTGTAAAAAACAGGAAACATATATATTAAGCACTATTTGTGTGTAGTCCCCATTTTGTTTTGATGACATGAAATAGACTGTATGTGAACTAAAGTATCGTAAACTTAGCAATGGAATCACTCTATTATAATTTTCCTGGGACCCTTTAGAAATCCAGGTTGTGAAAAAAAACTTAGATCTGTTCTGAGTAAATGTGTACCTTGGAATGCATGATATAATTATTCCTTAATTTTTCTGAAATTTCTGGTACTATTGAATATCATTAACTTTACTGGTTTATAAATTTTTTGAAATGCAATATGTATTTTTTCCCCTATACTTGCAGATGAGTATAAGGATCCAGAAAAAAGGATCTCAATTCTCCAAGATAAAATGTCAGAGTTGAGGAAACTTTATGCTTCATTGAAGGCGGAAGTAGCTTCCATAGATCGCAGAAAGAAGAAGGCTAGAAAAAAAGGCAAAGAATCTGGTATGGTTGGATTTATGTATTAATTTCTGTTTATCAATCTTGAGAGTATCGGGAGGAAATGCAATGATGGTTCTTAACATTTTTTTCCATCTTCCACCCTCCTTGAATAATGTGCAGTCTATTTGTTGGGAAATTTGGTTATTTTTTGTTAATTTCTTGAAAAAATACGCACAGGTATATTACAACAATGCAATGACATTTTGAAATCATTCTTTGGAAAGGTTACCTGCACATCATTACTTGCATTCAAGCAATTTCTGGATTTTGTTTCCATCAGCAAAAGTGATGAAAATCCCATTCACGTAAAAGTATATGGAAGCAAATGGTAGAAGTGTTGGCAAAGCTGCCTTTGTTAGTTTTGGAAGTGGTTCCAACTAAGCACATCAAAATTTTTCTAAGTCGGAATTCTGAAATTCCCTTTGAATTCATGCACTGGCTCTAGTTTCAGTAACATCATGTTCTTTATTAAATTACTATCACACATAAGAATCTAAAAGAGTTGGATCTAGTATCTTGGGGGGGGGGGGGAAAGTATCTGAAAATTGCATATAAGTGATGAATAAATCATTCAAATTTTGCATGACATAATATTTCTGAGTAAATGAAATATCAAAATGTTGTATGATTCATACTTAAGATAAAATCCATAAATTTGATATTTCTCATTTCAATCTCCCTGATTATCTGGGCTGGACAAATCCTAGGCACCAGGTTGCCATGACAACTAGAAAATCAGTCTTGGCATCTAAAATTTTATATATGTGATTGCTAGGTCTAGAGATGGCTCAAAATTTTCTGATTTCATAAATGTCTTTCAGCATTGAAAGTGGGGAGGGTCAAGTCCCAGAGAGGCTGAAGAAACATTATTTAAGGCACTTTTTCTTGTGAAAAAATCATATTCGGCTCCTAATTGGCATCCAAATGGCACCTAAATTTTAGTTTGATTTGTCAAGTCCTGCTGATTACAATAATCAGTCAACATGTTATATTTTTTCCCCACACCCAGGGGTGCGGGCAGTCCCAGTTAAGAACCACTATTCTAAATTAAGGCATAAGATTATGACTGAATATAAGTACAGTAATACCCCCAACTTGCGTCACCTTGCATTTATGTTATATCTTGTCCTGAAAATGATTTTTTCTCAATTGGACACACTTTGAATAAAGCTTGAAATTTTCCTTGATATCCATGTTTCTTATTAGGAAATTTAGTCATTTGTGATTGATTATATTAATTATCTATTAATTAGTTGTTGCAAAAATTTTAAACTTAAAAGACAATTGCAATACCAATTCTTGAACAAATATGCATGAGTATATTACACCAAAAGAACAATATTTTGTAATGCTTCCGGGGAGAGTACATTCAAAAGAAAAATAGGAAAGGAACTGAAATTACCTCTCTTCTCCTGATAAAAAGGGTGGAGCATTCCCATTTGAAAATTTTCCCTTGATTTGCATCATCATCATCAGTTTTGGAACAAATTACTGATGGGTGTCACAGAATTTGAATCTGCACATGTTTAGAAAACACTAATATGTGTTTTCATTAAAAAAAATGATGCTGCTGCTTTTCAAAGGAACTTAACCCTTAAATTCTCAATTTGTTTTTTTCAAGCTGATAATTTTTTTCATAGTTATTGACACATATATATAATGAGCCTGAATAATCATTTTAAAAAAATCTGTCTCAAATTGCACTGCTCATACAGGGCCTTAAAGAAGCCATAGAGAGCCTCAAAAATCACCCATAAAATAAATGTACTGAAGTAATATTAAATTGAATATATATAACTACCTTCTTTGTAATTCAAACTATAGTAAGGAAAAAAAATTGGGTTGCAAACTTCAAGGTGAAGAAAAAAAAAACAAATAAAACGTTTTAACAAATAAGTGAAATCACAGACACACATGCCCTAAAATAGAGTTGTTGTCGTTAATTCCTACATCTCATCTACCAGTAAATTCAAAATATAAAGTATAAAGAAATGACCTCAGATTATGTGTAAAGTCTTCAGAATTTTTATCTGCAAACTAGCTGCAGTAATGAACGTCTAAAAGACGCTTTGCTTATATCCAAAGCTAGGCATTTAAGGGCTAAACTCCTGGGCCACGAAGCCTGTGTAGTTCTTAATAGCTTTGTAGCTGCTTCATATTTTTATTAACCAATTCATGTCATTTGATGAGTTAGGATTGTACTTCTTATTTATAAGATTAAAATCTTACCATACAATACCATAATGCAAGGGCAGGTGTTCTCAGGCTTTTTCCACTGGTGGTGCCCCTTACCCTTATCAACACTTATCTGTAGCTACCCAGAGCAGCAACAAAGAATATATTAAAAAAATGTTTATTGGGCCAATGCTCCATGGCGCTCCTGACAAAGATTAGCGGCGTACTGTTTTAGAACCCCTGTGCTAGGGATTGTGATGAGATTTCTTGGCCAGTTTGGAGGGTATAGAAATGCTACATGAATGGACTTTACAAATAAAATATATTTTAGTTAAAAATTTTGATGCTTTTTCAGTTATTTTTTTCATGTTGCAAAATGGGAAATTAATTCTTCTCCCCTTCTTTTCTTAATTTCAGCAGCATCTAACGCAAACAATTCATCCACCTACTCTGAAGATTTGCAGGATTGTTCCTAACAGAATCATTTCTCCACTTGGAAGTTTTTAAATCTGTATAAAAAAATGTGCAGAAATCTTTTTTATTTACATTTGTTATTGTTTTGTGTACAGAAGAGAAAAATAAGATGGAAGGGGGGGGGGAGAGAAGGAGACAAATCATATAAATTTTTTATTATTCTTTTCATTACATTACCTGCATGTTTTCCTTCATGAAATTCATTATCTTTTATCCGCACTATTAACTGCATTATATCCCATTCCCCTCGTTCTTATTTTTTTGTACATTTGGTTTTTATTTCTCATGTGCTTCAAATGTATTTGACTGTCATTTACTTTTAAAAAAATTGAATCTATCAAGTATATATATTTTTTATTTTGACGACTATACTTTATAACTGAACTGTTGCAAAAGTACCAGCAATATTATTACTAAGGAGAAGTTAAAGAAAAAATATTTGAGATATTGTCGTGTTTTTTGGGAAGTACTATTTTATATACTTTTATACATCTCAACACTTCTCCATTGTTGTTGAAAAATCTGAAAATTTAGTTATGGAATATGTCAAATATTGCGATTTGATGTGTAAATTTTTTTTCCCTTGTGAAATCTATATTCAAATTTATATAGTTACATTTGTAGAGTTATTCGATTTCATGTAAATATGATTTGTGCAGGAAAAAGAAGTTTTACGATGACCCAGGATATTTATCGCTATGTAATTACTGATGATTTTAGCTGTAAAATTATGGCAACTTTTTCTTTTTTTTCAGTTTTGAGCCATGTTACCTTAATGACAAGTGATATGGCCCCCGCTCTTTTGTGTGAACTATCAGATTATTATGGTTTCAGATATACCAGAATTATTTTTATCTAAAATCACAAATTCGCATGTATAATTTCATTATTTAGCCACATTTAAAAAAAAAATTTATGAGCAAAATTTTTACATCTGTGACTGTATATTGCACAGTTATAAAATGACTCAGTTCTGCTTTTTTCTGTAATCTAGTCCTACATGAAGTCATTAATTCTCCTGTCTCAAAACACATTCATTTACCTTATACAGTAGAGTCCTGAAAGTTTGAGGTTCCAGATAATCTGAGGTGTTGAAATTTTATGAAATTCCTCTTGAAGCACTTCACGTACTGTTTCTTTTGTTTGATTCTTCCAACATATTCAAGTAGTTTCAATTTTAAGGGGAGGATGGTCTTGATTCCTATAGACTGGTCTTCTGTCGATCCCCATGCCAGAATTTTCCACAGGCCCTCCTATAGTAAATTTATAGCATAAAAATAAAACAAAAAACATTCACATCGGGCCCTTGGGATATGAGAGCCCCTGTCAGCCTCCCTTATAAAAAGGCTATTGATCTTGGCAGATATAATCTTAATGAACTAAGCGAGTGGTTCTCAAAGTGTGCATCATATCTCCTAGGGCTTTTCCAATTTCTTTCAGGGGCATCATGAGGAGTTGATGTAGTGCAGGGCTTTCCTACCACTGACGCATCACAGGCCACATTTGATGTTTTAGCCAGGCCTGTGGGTCAAGAAGCTATACTACACATTATCAAAGAGCTCAGCTGATCATATGTTGGACACCCTGGGTGTAGTGATTTGTTCTTGTGCAATGCTTTGAAGTGATTCTTTTGTAGACTTCTGGGGAGCTGCTGATAAACAATGATAAGGCCAAAGAAGCCACAGGTGGAAAAAGTTTGAGAAATACTGAACTAAGCCATTGAATTTTGAACGAAATAGTTAAGAGTAAGTATGAATAATAAGGCACCCATTAAAAGCGGATTTCTATTGTTTTTTGGATAATTGAATGCAGTAATATGAGTTGGCTTCAGTCCCATTCACTTCGTATTATTGAGACTCTACTGTAAAAGCTCATTTGCTGGAGAAACAACAGCCAGTCATCATTTTATGTAAAATATTTTAAATATACATTTTTGTTTCAAGTTATAATTTTCATCACTTTAAAATTTTTGTCCCCCTCCATTTATTGATATACGAATGCAGATATTTCTAGGTCGATCAATGTTGAATGGAAGTATTTAAATTTTGATTGAAATGACTATTCAAATTGAATGAATGGCGAAGATTCAAGTGCAGAGGCAAATTGAGTTACCTAGCCAGTGATTCTAACTTTATTACTGATTTAGGTAGTTATGACATATTTCTTTGTGACTGTATAGGATGTATTAATTTTAACAGGCTCGACCGTAAGGTTGAAATTTTCTGGATTGTTTTGTGAGAAAACAGTGGTGTGTTAATTTGGAAAGGATCATGCATCAAGGTTTTTATTTCTCATTTCAGTCTCTGAAAGTATCTTCATGATTTGTTGATAGTTAAAAGTGTATGTGTATATTTTTTAAAGTAAATATCAGTTACTTTGATGGTTGTATGTTGTATTTGGAAAATATGTTTGGCAGAAACATGAAATTTTTGATGTGAATATAAAAACCTCTCCTGATCACTTCCCTTTGAAATTCCAGTTTCTGTGAATGAGTTTGGAAAAGATATAATTTTTCCCCCCATATTCTCATTTATTTCCTGTTGCCTTTAGAGTGACATGGATGTTGAAACTAACAGTCATACAGTAGAACCTCAACTTTCTAATGAGCCTGTACTTTTTAAATAATTCAATCTGCAATCAATAAAAGGTCCAGTATCACTCCATACTAGTTATAGTCCAATATGTGATTAACAAACAATTGGGTATCCTTTGCAAAAATTCAGACATCTGCCATTTCCATTTCAAAATGTAGAAGACAGATGGCGGCATCACGTACTAGGACAAGAAACCTTTAATAACTCTGACAACACAATGCATTAGGGGCACACGTACACTCAGAACATGCATTTCCACATGTAACAATTCATTAGAAATTCCTACCCCCCTTGGGAATTTCGAGAGTAGTACTATCCTTATCTGTATCGGTTTACAAAAATAGTAATATCTTTTGTTGCTTTATTCTGAAGTATTTTATCAATATTTCTCTGATGAGTCACAATGTCCTTGCTGCTTAGGCCAAGCAATTCCTCGAAACAATCACCTAAATCAGGGGGTCTTCAACCTTTCAAACATTGAAGGTCAAACTTCCCATGAAGCCTGCGGGCCACTACATCAAGTCATACTGCAATATTTGTAATTGTAATATTGAAACCAGATTTACAAGGACTTGCTGATAATATGCATGTGCAGTGGTGTCTTAATGGCTTGGCCAAACAGGACCCCTACCCAGTAACTAAGTAGAAACAGGGGCTCCAAATAATTGAAGAGTTTCATTCATTTGGATATACCAGGTGTACAAGTATGAAATGCGGATTTTTTTTCAAAAAAAAAAATTTTTAATTCGGAAGAATGATAAAAAGTGCTTTATTCAAAGTATGCTCTATTGCTTGTTATACATTTCCCCCATCTTTCCTGAAATTTGTGAATACCACGCCAGTAAAAATCTTCCCCTTTTGCTGCGAACCATTCATCGAGATATTTTTTTACATCTTCTACGAACCAAAGCGTTGCTCAGAAAGTGCGTGACCCATCAATGCAAACAAGTGGTAATCGGAAGGAGCCAAGTCTGGTGAGTAAGCCGCATAGGGTAGAACTTCCAGCTGAGTGCTTCCAACGTGCCGCGAGCCTCTTTTGCTGTATGTGATGGAGCATTTCACGTTGTCATGGGGCATTGCGATTGGAAACTGCTTGTTGACTAACGCCCAATTGCTCTGCGAGTTTTTTTGTGTGTCTGTGTAGTATCATCTTCGTCCAACAATGCTTCTAATTCCACATCTTTTTTTTTTGGTGGTTTTCCATGTTCCTTGTCTGCAACATCGAAGTCGCCACTTTTGAAAAACCAAAACCATCATTCACACGTATCTTGCGATGGAGCATGTTCACCATAAGCTTCTCGAAGTAATCGGTATGATTCAGCAGCAGTTTTCTTAAAATGAAAACAAAAAAATTAATGCTGTCCGCGAATGCTCATTGTTCAGTATAACTTTCGACATATTGAACACAACAATACAACACTATGCACACACTTTTCCAATTTATCACTCGTGCGCATATGACACTTGTTGATGACACAACAAAATGGTGCAGTGTCAAATCTTTATAGCACAAACTGCATTGGTGCCCCATCTGTTTTCTGAAATCCGCATTTCATACTTGTACACCTGGTATATAATTTTTTTTACCAATTCTGAGAATATTTGTATATATTTTTTTTCATTAATTCTGAAATAATTTCTTTCTATTATTCTTCATCACTAGAGAAACCGGCACCAGGTTAACAGGGAGTTCTGGGTAAATGAGGATTTAAAAAAATGAGGTTTTACTGTACTTGGATTTAAAGGTGGGGGGGGGGATTATTTTAGACACTTTTAAACTTAGTTAAAGATTGGGAAGGAAACTGCCAGTGTCTTCCCTATTCCATCTCGTACATAACATGCAGGATCAAATTTTCAGAAAGTTCAAGTGCACGGCACACATTATATTTATTTCTATGTATTTTTAGTCTATGTCGGGTAGTTTCTTCTGCCATCTAATGTTTTTTTGTTTTTTAAAAATTCTGATCACTGCTCGAAAATTTGATTAGTAATTTTTATGAAAATAACATTGAAAAAAGAATATTACATCTGCTGGACGATATCTAAAGCTGTGTTGTACGGTACAATTATGTAAAAATAATTTTGGTTTTTGCATGACACATTTCAATTTCTGGAAATATATCTTTTTAATAAAAATAATATGGTTAATTGGTTTTGAGCCCATTCGAACCATCTATTCTCCTACTTTACTATTTGAGTGTAATAAACGGAAACCATTGGCTTTGTTGGTAAAAGCTGAAATATAATATCTGGTGGGAGATGTCCTACCCGTATCTGGCCTAAAACAATTAAAACCCAGCAAGCAATTTCCAACTAATATGGTGAACTTTTATGCTCAGACAAACAATTCTTCCAAAGCATCACTCAAGGAATATCATTGTTGTTCACCTGCTCTTGAGGAAGTCTCTTCGACACATATCAGACCAGGGTTATGTCGGATGACTGGAAATCCTTAGGGGGGAAAAACTCATTTGAATAACGTAAACTGCAGACACATGCACAGGGCTTGATTGCTGTATGAGCAAGTGGGACATTTGCTTAGTGCTCGATGACTTTGGGGGATCCGAATACCAGGACTCTGCCACTGAACTTATCCCATTCCAGCCCTCCGTCTAGAGAAAAAGTGTGTGTAGCTAACAGTCTGATCTACAGTTACCAGATGTCCTCTTTTTTGATGCAATTTCAACTATCTTCCGGTTTCAGAAAATTTGTTCTACTTTTCCTTTTTTTTCCCACTTTGAAACATCTCTTCATTGATATTGTTTTGGCGCAGCTTGACCTAGATGGTCTTTGCACCAATAAAATGAAAATCAGATAAGAATGTTTCCTTCCCCCCACATGCATTGACCAATAGCTGCCGAAATTCCCAGATTTTATTTTCTGCTTTTTTTAGTGGCTCTGGTGTAGAATTGGGAAAAATTGTTTTGGTCAGAATAAAGGTAGCATCTGTTGGGAAAATTGGGAGAAGTGACGTTGATGGGTACATGCCCAAACGTCATCCTTTCTCAGTTTTCGAACATGGTGACCCTATGTGTATCTAGTGTTGTCTAATTTTTCAGTGCTGCCATCTATACTTCAAATTATTTGTACCATTGTTGGTCTGTGGGAAGGCGTTTAAACAGGAGATTGTCTTGCATTTATTCCTCGAAGTTGGGGGATTTATTTGGACACCCCCTGCCCCGATACAATATACAATCAGCAGCTGGCAATCTGTTGAATTTCCTGTGTCTGAAAACCACGAGCATTTGGTTATCTGCAATGATTCGTTCATGATTTTTTTTCCAGTAATCAATTTGATAAAATAAATTATATTTGTGATGTTATACAATTGAGTGCAACATTCATCCATATACGTTGCTTTATGTACTCTGTATGGATTTTCCCACCTAAATATTATGTTCTAGATGGAATTTTTTTTTATACCAGTGATTAATTTGAGTTGAACTGAAAACAACATCAATCATATAAATTTCGCAATAATGCTATTGGTGTAATTTTTTTAAAAACAAAAACATTATATATATATATATATATATATCTATAAACATGCTTTAGAGACTGGTCCATGTTTTAGTGAAACTGTAAATATATTGAATTTATATGTAATGCTTGTATGTATATACACATTATGTGAACACGAAACAATAGAATACCTTTTTGATAGGATTTTTATTGTACAAAAATAAAATAAAAAATAATGAAATGATGTATCAACGTTTTATGAGCAAAACAAAAAGAATCATTATTATACTATGAAATATATATATATATATATGTATACAAAACAAATTGTATGAAAAATATTTCTGAATCATGGAAAAGGTATTCTATTGTACTGTGTATATTAAAAAAAACTTTGACTAGTAGAGAGCTAGTTGTCAATGGTACCTAGGGGTTATTTATTTGTTATTTCATCATCAGCTTCTATGCATTCTACATTTTGTATTTGAATGGTTGTGAGAGTTAAAAAATAAATCGCATACATATATGATACAATGTGAAGAATTATTGATATTTTTCAGTGAACTTGAAAAAAATATATATATTTATCATAGAGAATCCCTCTAATCTGTACTCTTCAGGACCTAGGGTAGGTGTCTTCAACCTGTGGTCCGCTGACGATTTTGAGGAAAATACCTTTTTTCCATAGGCAATAAAATTGCAAAAAAAATTTAAGAGTGCTCACCACTGAAATCTGTACTGCTGTATTCAGAACTGTAAGATACCCTTCAGATTCAATAGTAATGCTGTGCATTTGATACATTAAAAGGGCCTCATAATGAATTCGGGTGAACCCGGAGCCAAAATACTTTTTGGAATTTTTGATTCAATATAATTATTTCCAGAGGCATAATTTGGCATCGAAAAGATATAATTACAAAAATAATGAAAAATACCTTAATGATGGGAAATTTATAATTAATGAAAAATTCCAGAATTATTAAAAGAATATTGAATTATTGAAGAATTTTTTAATTAAAAACTAATTTAAGAATTATATATTGGGACAAATTTCAGAATAAATAAGATGAAATAAATTTTCACCAATTACAATTTTTTAAAAAATAATTTGTGTGTGTGATAATTTGGGAAACCATGTTTAATAACAGAATAACTACAGTATGACTTGGTGGCCCATGATGCCAAATTGGACCCCTGATCCAGGTGATTCCAAATTAGTAAATTTTCTGGATCGTGAAGACTTATTTCCAAAGATTTCATACAGTAATATATACTATCAGTAATAATCAGTAATATCTCATATATAATCATATCATATCAGTAATATCTCTTTGAGAGCACTCTAATTCATATTTTCCTTTGAAAGAAAATTAATAAAGCACTACAACACACATAAATTAATTTTAAATCAATTTTGGGCCATTCAAGTATTACATAAGCACCCATGGGGCTGACTTTCACAAGGTAGCGAGGGGCTTTAAATGATTATGTAATCAATAGGGGTATAAAAATATGAAATGATCTATGATTTCTTAAGGTATTTATGTAAATTAGAAGGCCTTGTATCCCCTTCTGGTAAAGGACCCATGTTGCAGTTGAGTTTTACAACAAGATCGAGGGTACATATCGTGGCAATCTTGGGGCGGTGATAAATTTTAGGGGTCCATACTTCAGTTTGCCATTAAGAATTACAGTATATGCATTAAAACTATTCAAGTGTAAGGCTTTTTATAAATGCGTTTTCCCTTATCTTAATCATTGATTTGTTATACATCAAATGGTTCAAAAGCTTTCTGAAAGAGAAGCAATTCTGAGGTGGAAAAATATTAACCTGGCTCAAGTAACAGTTACTCATTGGATTCATTTTGATTGACACAAAAATTTAGTTTGTGAATTGACATAGCTGTTTTATGAGAGCTGATGCATATATACAAAATAAAAGCTTATTAGTCGAATCTGCATTCGTTAGCCAAGATGGAAAAACAATCTTTGCTATTCAAAAAACATTTTTAAGCTGAGTCCTTTGTTAGGTTGGGGGGGGGGGGTATCACTGTATCTCGCCTAGATACATTCTTCAGTAGTGAGTTTGACTTATGTAATTCATGCTCACTTTCACCTTATTATAGCAGGATATTTTCCGTTTCATATTTTCCGCATCCTAGAAATTAACCCTGACATGAAGGAGATATACACCACATCATGAAAAATAATCAGTAAATTTATGCAAAAAAATTCCAATTAATATAGTTTTTAAAATTAGTTTGATGTGTGTACTTAGATTTGCACAAATATTTGGCCGAATACCTAAGCAACATTTGGCCAAACCGAATATTCGTCCCATCTCTAATTTCTATCCAAACTATTCTCAAAAAAGCTGCAGATAATATGCAGCAATACTTAACATACATTAAGAAATTCAAATTTTAAATATCGCAGACAACATTGTGAGTTATGGTAACAAATTTTTCGCAATAAGAAACTGGAACTGAACCTGGATTGAGAGAACTTAAAACAAAGTGGTTATGAAAAATTAAAATAATATAAGGAATTAGTGAAACTTATCCATAATGCTATGTGATTATTTTTGCACTAAGCCAGCGTGTGACGAGGACAATACCGACAAAGACATTCAGCTCTTTGGAGAATGATTTTGCTAATTTAGAAATGCCAAATTTGTGATACATTTTTCAATATTACTTGATCATGACAGAATACAAATAAATTGTCTAAATAATGTTGACAGAATGACTTTAATACAACATTTCATGGTCATAACAGTGGTGTCAATTTTATCCTGAAACTTTCCAGTTTCACTGACTAGCACGATGTTCTTTACATGGAACTTTTTGTTGTCTTCAACTTAGATATGGTGCCTGATGAATTAACAGATTGCTTCAAGATGGCAGCTATCTTGTTCTTCTGATGTTCTTGTTTTTTCTTATTCCTCATCTTCTTGAAAGACTTCCGACTTTCCTGGGAGTTTCCAAAGTCATCTTTCTTTTTCCTGATGTTGAATCTTAAAAAAGAAAAGAAAATTGTATACCATTTTTTACATAGCTGCCAACCTTGAAGAATGGGAATCAGGGCAGTTTTTGTGCATCAGAATTCCTTATATAAATACAAAAGTGATTTTTGAAAAACATAGTAGGGATTTTTAATAAATGAAAATAAAATTGCACTGATTTTTGCTCTTTGGTTTTCCTATGAGGTATCAAAAATAACAACGTCTCTCTACAACAGGGTTTCCACTGGTGATCACTATTATGCCAAGTCTTAATGAAATGTTTCATTTGGCAAAAGATTGAAACAGTGAAATCGGGTGTCCGACAGATGCTCTGCATTCATTCATTCGATGCTCTGCCATTCCATTCATTATTCTAACTGAAGTTGAGCTCCATTTTTCTGAGAATTTCGTCACCCCCTACTTTAGATCATACAAACTAAGGGGAACAACACAAAAATGTTCCCTCTAAGTAGCACACGATTAAAATGCTTTCACATATACAAACTGGAATGTATGATAGATTGCCTTGTAGAGCAAGGGAAAAAAGTCTCACAGAAAGACAATTATATAACAGCCCAAAAGCAGAATGTTTTGCATTTTTCTGCATGCAGGCCTTGAGCTCATTGAAAATGTTCTGCTGTAAAAATTCCCATAATAGTTTTTCTACATAAAAATGTTATTTGTGTTTCTTTTCTTAAAAAAATTCTAAGTATATAAAAATCATGGAACCCTAGACGGATTGTGTGATCTGGTAGGTGTAATATTTAGAAAGTAATATGTGTTTTGTGTCTGTGTTAACCATGATGTATTTGTGTTAAATAAATTTCAATTTCAACTTAAAAAAAAAGATTATTCTGGGACACAACATAATTTTCAGTATAGTCTGCTTTGGGGGTATGAGAGCATCATATACCTTGGCTTACGCGGCCTCTCATCAGCACCTTCGTATCTTTCTCTGTTTCTCTTTTGGATGTTTCCACCAAATTTTCTAAAACCCCTAACTTGCTTTCCGACATTTTGGGCATGCTGCTTGAAATGTCCAAACTTTTCTCTGTTGTTACCGCCTTTTTTCCCAGTGTTTCTATTATATTCGCATAATTTGACTCTTATGCTTCTTGATTCAATGTCTGTGTCATTCAGCTGCAAAGCTTTCTGTACAGAGCTTTTATTCTGGAGAAGGGGAAAAAACAGACAATAATCAGTAACAGACATTGATTATAATACAGGTAAAAAACAGTCAAATGAGATAAGCATAATGACATTACTTTAATACCAAAATTATTTGTGACGGTTATCAATGAACTACATGGAAAACCTTTCATTCTCTAGAACAGCAGTTCTCAACTTTTTTTGACACGTGGAGCCCTTTATGATATATAATTAGCATGGTGGAACTCTGTAGGCCAATTTTTTATACATTAACCAAAGTTATTGATTCATTTTTACTATTTAAAAATATTTATAATTATGATTTTTTAAATTTACTGTTTTTTTTCCTCAAGCGGGCGAATCAGTTGAGAACTGCTGTGCTGGAGTAACTGGTGAAAGAAAAGTTTGCAATAGCTAATGGTTACAAAGTGTTCCTATTCTTGACAGTAATTTAAATAGCAACCCTCTTTTTTAACTTTAACTACCATTTTTTGAATCTTGTTGACCTTCTTCTATGTGTTGGTAGAAACAGTTACATAAATTGTGAAAATTTTACATTGACCTCATCACACGCAGAGAAAATTTGTTTTTTTTTCATCTCTCAAACTTTCAACTGGGGAGAGGGGGGGGGGGGTTGTAATCCATCCTTTTCAAGATAGGTAGGTGCATTTCAATTCTAGTATGATTGAAATTTTGTTCAATCTTTCATTTTTTCCACAAACATTAACTGAAAATTTAAGCTCTGGTAACTTCAAAAATACACCCTACTTTGGCCCAACATTTTGATAGGCCAAAGAGACGTCATATTTTTGCAGCCCTTGGTAATTTATTTGGGAATACACTTAAAAACAGACCTATGCATTGAATAATTATGTTAATCTTTTTAAATGTCTATCCTAAGGTTTTGTTTCTGAACTGGAAAGATGGTATATAAATACAAGAGCAAATGACCACCTTCAAAACAGTTTAGATGCAATTAGATCTGTTGAAATAAACTAAAGGCAAGCTGCAGATAACTTTAAAATATCTCAAAGCACCATTAAGAACAAACTTAAAAATGCATCTTCTAGCAAACCAGGTCATAAAAAAGTTTTTAGTGCAGAGGAAGAACTAGAATTTCCTAGTCATGTTGACAAAATGTGTGATTATTGATTCTTAATAGTTAAGCCTTCAAAGCCTGTTAAAAGAGGTTTTTTGGTCGATTTGTAAGACAAGATTATTAAGTGAAAATTTCAAAAAAACAAAAAACAAAACACGTATATATATATTGATCATAAAAAAATAGAAATATCTACAAGTTAAAATATAAATTTTTTAAAGTTTACTATTAAGTTTGCTACTGCAGGGAGTCCCCCATTGAGGGGTTAGCACACCAACCTCTCGATGAGTATAAAAAACAAGCTGCCATTCGGAATCTGCAATAAATTGTAGGTCCCAGAACAGGGTCGTCATTTCAACTTTTTCCAGGGGTGGGGAGCAAAAGAACACATACTCAATGTGTATGTACATATATATACCATTTTTAGTGTATTTTCAAAAGCCGGGGGGGGGGGGGGGCACACAGCCCCCTTACTCCCCTACTCCCCCAAATGACAGGCCTGGGTCCCGGTCAAATTAACCCTCGTGTGCAGAAAATGACTGTGGTGCGACAAAAACGATAAACTTTATTAAAAATTGAAATTATATTATTCGCGAGCACAAATTAAAAAAAATACCTTAACTTTTTATTTTATGCTTTAGTGAAGCAGGCCAAAGTTAGGCACATAAAAGGGTAAAATTGGCCCATAATGTTTTTATTTTTTAAATTAGCTTAAATTAAAAAATCAAAGCTAATCAGTTTTTTAGTAGCCTATACCTAATATAAGATAGTCAATCAACATAAAAAAGTTTACCAGAACTTAAAGATAGTAACAATATTGGGAAAGTGAATTTGAAATGTTTAAAAAATGGACCAAAGTAGCCTGTGATTACAGTACTCAACATAAAATTTGTAATAAAGAAAGCGAAACATCCAAATCTCAGTAATAACAACATTACATGATGAAATAAAAAAAAAAAAAAGAAAATAGAAACTACCTTGAATTGAACGTAAGCAAAGCCCTTTCCCAAGCCTGTAACTTTGTCACGGATGACTCTTACAAACATAATATCTCCACAAGGAGAAAATTTCCCCCACAACGCTTCATCAGAAACACCTGTAAAAATAATTAAAGAATTATCCGCATTTTTTAATTAAAAATGGTCACTAATCTTTTGCAAATAAAATAAATGATAATGGTAAAAAATACACCATGTAACAAGATTTGTAAAGTTAAGGAGAAAACTTGTACAATCATTGTACAAGTTTTGTACATGAAAAATGAACATTTCAGCAGGAATTTCTCTCTTCAGGAAGGCAGACAGAACCCATTACAGATACAGAAAAATTAGGTAAGTTGTGTGGGGTACATGGCCAGCCACATGTTTTTAATGTGAATATGTTGTGTTGTTTTAAATATTTCACAGAAAGATAGTATCGAGAGCATACAACCATAAGAAATACATTAAAAAATACTCTATTTTTTACAATGAGATATTTGAAAATGTCTTTGCTTGGGTCATCAAGAAGTTATTGTGATTTAGAATCTGGTTTGGCCCTTTTTCAGTATCACAACTTTTTAAACTGGCATTTCAATTTATGGGATGTAATTTGCCGTGAAAATTCAAGGTCACTCGCTCGCACCTACCCTCCCCAACAGAGAGCTGATATATTCAGACATGCTCATAGACAAAAAGCATGATGGTTATAGCCGTCATCGGAGTAATAGACTATGATACATGTATATTTTATGCCCACCTGAATGTTTAATTTATGTGCTGTGTGCGATTGTTAAAATTTTTTGAAATAGCTAATTCTTCAAAATGATCTCGAGGCAACATTTGCTAATAGGGATAGAGTACAAGACAGAGCCATCAACAGCCTAAAAGCAGGTCAACAAAAACCAGATTGTGCTGATGGCTTAATATCATCACTCAGTACATAGACAGGCTATGGTATTAGTTACAAAACGAATTCAGCCTTTGACATTATACATCTGCAGCTTTCTTATATGACAAGTAATAGAAATACTCCATAATAACAAATCCGATGAAATGCCAGTCTTTGAGACGCTCCTGATAAGGTATTTGACTTTTAGCATTAGCGACTTTGGACTTTTTGGAATCCTCACAAGTTGCACTCTATCTTCTCAAATCATTTCCAATGTTTCAAATACAATTTATTAGTCAAATGTCACATTAATTTGAGAAAAACCCAATTTCTCACTTTATTGGATCATTATTTTCCACTATGATTGAGTTATATCTATCAGCTGACATACAATGAAACATACGAGAAAAAAAAATTTCTTACAGCATATCATCAGTGAAATTGAGTGGCATCAACCACACAAATACAGTAGCCAGTAACTTTGATTTGCAGTACAATATCAATCAATGGTAAATATGAAGTCTATTGCCCAAAGAAACTAATTGATATGATAACTAACTATTGAATGATATTCCAAGAGAGGTATTAACTTAAATGATGAAGAGTAAAAGTTTGAATGAGGAAAAAGTAGTCTTACTGAATGGCAAGTTCCCAACGAAAACAGTACGTTCATGGTCTTGCTTTTGTTCTAGAGAGAAGTTTGCCCGATCAACTCTTATATGATTTCCATTGACGACTTTCCCATTCCTGTAGACAATATTATAAATGCATTTTCAATAATCTTTAAATGATATGCAATGGCTTAAAAGTTAAATGAAATATACAGAGATGAAACAATTCTCATAACATACAACACATATACAAGAACCCACTTACAAAAAAAGTAAGGAAAAATAGCAAAACTGGCTGTTTATATGGAAACATTTCGATATTCTCGCACCGGCTTAAAAAATTACACATTTGAGAAAAATAAAACATAATTTAAATGGAAGACAAACATTTTTTAATAATCTGAGCAATCTTAAAATGAATGGAGATAGAATTAATAAAAAGGTCAGAGTTTTAATTAAAATTTTGCTTAATTAAATACATAAATGAAAATTTGTATTTTTTTCTTCATGATATGATTATGGACGCCTTGGATTAAATTGATTTTTGCCCAATAAACTTGCAAGACATAATGCTTTTTCTTCTGCAGAGAGCCTTTCTGGAACTTTTTTCTGTTCATTATTTTCAAACCATTTAACACAAGCTACTTCTTTGAATCTCTACTCGTAGATTTTCAATTCACCAACCGAAAACTTTTTCCTTCAAATCCTCTTTGCTCTTCAATATCATGGATAAGAAACTTAGTGAATCCTAAATCACGTTGATAACTCAATTTTTTCCCCATCTTTGGCTTTCAAACAATAGTGTAGCTCCAATTTTTGAAGCAACAGACAGCATCATTTTTGTGCTTGAAATGCACTGATATGATAACTAACTAATCACAAAAATCCACTCGCCACAAACAATGTTCAAATCTAGCAAAAGATTGTTAAATGCACATGAAGGTGTTTCGAAGGTTAGATTCTCGGGAATGTAACCTACCTTTTCTTTCTGATAATCCTTTGTGAACAAAACAGGATTTAACAGAGAAAAGTTAAAAAATAAAGCATGAGATGGAAGAGGATTCACAGTACTAAAAATGTCCTACTAAAATGCCAGGGAAATAAAGGGGACATTATTAGCTGTACCTACACATTGCAGAAAGGTAAATTTACTGATAAGCAAATTTAGATAAGATTACAAAGAAATTCATTGAAAATTTTCTTTGAAAACCGGTTGAAAATTCGTTATAAGCATACTTTGCTGAAATCTGTATTCTAAGTGAGCCAAACTGTATCAAGTATGCTAAGGGAAAAACTGAATTATATAGACACTTAAACACCCTTTGGCTGATATTTTATGCTCAGGTACTACTACTTGACACACACACACCTCACATACATGCCTCTGGGAATATTTTAAAATAAATTGGTACATTCTGGAATGTATGCATGGCCAAGATCGCCATGGGTGTCTGCCCTTTATTGTGTTCTTTTGTCTCTTTGTTATTCATTTGAAATTTTGTCACATGTTCTTCCCAATAAAAAAAGGTTCCAAAAAGCTTTTAAAAAATATAGACCATTCTTCTCAATTTTTTTTTTTTTTACTTTGGCACCTAGAAAATTTAATTCTTGATAATCCGACTGTGCGCTAATTCAGCATTTTTTAGGATACTTTTCTTCAAGCATAGAAAAGGAAAATGTGACATGGCATGTCTGTGCACAGAATTTTATATTATTTAAATAGGCTTCTTCAATTAACTTCCAGTAGTCCAGCAATTTAGATAATCCGGCACATTCTGGTCTCATATGTGTTAAACTAGCAAAAGTCTACTGTACTGCCTGATTTTTTTTTCCTCCATTTGTCAAGCCTTAGTGTGGCCCTAACATATCTACATCGTCAGGTTTATGCATTTTGTGTTACAGTGATGTAGCCATCTGTCTTCCATATATTGAAGTGAAAATGGCAGGTGCTTGAACTTTCATGTTATTAACCAGTCAAGTGGCAATGACGAATATATGGGTCATAATGTTTCCAATCCTTGAGTGGTGATGACGAATATATGGGTCAAACTTTTTCCAATCCTTGAGCGGTGGTGACGAATATATGGGTCATGGAAGACCTGTTCCTTCCCCCTTGACCTATTGTACCTTGACTGACACCTTCAACGCCTCCTAATCCTTCAAATGAATGAAGTGCTCGGTTGAATAGTACAATGAATTGGTTATAGACCATCACAATAAATACCGTCTGTACAGAACAAGGTGTGGCTTTTTTACTGGTATCTTGAAAGTAAGAATGCTAGATTGTTAAAATGGAATTAGGGAGGGGTGGTACAGAGAAAGAGAGAGAGAGAGAGAAACTGTTTATATCTCTTTCCTAGGAGGAACTATGTTTTTTCCTCACTTATATTCACAACATGTGAAGTTGTACGTCAAAATTTTTCTGAAAAAGAAAAAAAAAAGTTTTTTTTTATTTTAATTTTAGTGAAATCTCGGTATAACGATATTCTCGGGACCATGAAAAATATCGTTGTAGAAGGATTATTGCTATATCGAGAGGCAGCACTTTAATATTAGGCTATAGGCATTGCTAACTAAGACGAAAAAATATCGTTGTAGTGGGATTTATCGGTGTATCGAGTGTCATTGTAACGATATTTCACTGTATATAAACACATAAATAAACGTATGCAATCCACTAAAATCCACCAGAAAGTTTATTGACTGGAAGATGAAATTAAAATTAAATTTTTTCCCACAACTTATTTTTTTCTAGAATTTATTCCAAGTTATATATATAAAGATTTAACTTGAGACGTGCTATTTGTTAGTCCCACACAATGGCTGTATTTTTTTTACATGTTTTAATTTTATTTTACAAATTTTTTAAATGCAGTGAAACCCCGCTACAACGATAATCGATAAATCCTTCAACAATGCGGAAATGTTACAACTCTAATGTTAAATTGCTGCCTCTCGATATAATGATAACCAATATACAACGATATTTCGTTTTTGGGTCTGCATAAATATATATATACATAATAGTGGCGAAGCCCGAAATTGGGCAGTTTGTCCGGCCAATGTCCAAATTTCGTGCTTTGACCGACCCCCATGTATCAATTCCTATAGCGGAAGTAAGGTACTTTGCATCAGTCCGGTGTTGTGAGCGGTTCTATCTATCTATCGATTCCTATGATTTAGGGTCATCGCCATGTTGGCATATTGTTTTGTGATGATTGTGACCATTTATAATTATGGTTAGTGACAGCAACTCCAACGATCAAAGGTATCGGTATGTCCGGACAGGGGTCTGTCCAGACTTTTTGCACAGGGTACTGTTTTTGTGAAAATGTACCTTATTTTTGTGAAAATGTACCTTATTTTTGTGAAAACGTTCAAAATAGCAGTGAAAGTAATACTAATTAAACAGCGACCTCATTTTCCTATTTTATTTCATTTTTATTATCATTTTCCTAGTTTTTGATGCACTCACAGCTTGTTTGTGTTTCTGGCTATATATATGCTTGTTGACACATCGTGTTGGGTGATCATCAAATTGCACCCCCTTGGTCAATCCAGGGTCCCTTATCAAAAAATGTAGAACATATTTTGCAAAGAAAGCCAGATGCAGAAATGCTGTAACATAGCCAACTGTGAAGCTTCTCAAAACGTGCGATGTTCAACAAATTCGGTACTTTTAGACCCATTTTTCTAGCTTCTGTAGATGAAATTTTCTTAAAATCCGGCTCTACCGACGAATTCGTAGCATCTTTCAGCGCTTCCGATAAATCAGCAATGTCTTCCACCGCTTTCGACGAATCGGTAATGTCTTTCGAAGAAACGGAATTGTCTTCCGCCGCTTCCGACGAATCGGCAATGTCTTTCGAAGAATCCGAAATGTCTTTCAGCGCTTCTGATAAATCGGTAATGTCTTTAGGCGCCTCCGATAAATCGGTAATGTATCGCGCCGTTTCCAGGGTTTCGACAGCGTGGTTCGAAACCGATGAAGGAAGCAATGTTTCAGTAATTTTTTCCGGGTTAGCACAATTGGAATTATCTGTATCTGACGTCTTTTTGGTGACGTTTTCAGATCCTCGTTTAAAAAACGATGTTATGGAGCTGCATCCCCTAACGTCAGTTGGCCGTATTTTTTTAATGTAGTAATCACTATTCCTTGAATTTCCACCTGTTGGTGGTCGACCACGCTTCATATTAAATTTTCAAAAATGAAAGCGCAATACAGGAAAAAAAACGTGCACAAAAAATCCAATTCTACAATTGTTGATGATTGTTGTTGTGATTCAAAGACCATTTGAGGAGAAGTGCGGGGCTAAAGCGTTTGTATAATGGCATAGGTTGCGCGATAAAATATCGGACGCGGTCAATCCGTGGTCAACCAGCGGGATGTCCTAACCAGAAGACTAGAAACAAGGAAAGCCCTCTCAAGGTCACGCTCTTTCTCCGATCGCCTTTTCAAGGTCATGTTTTCCGGTATCCAACCAACAACTTCTATAGATAAGATTACTCATCTATGGGGGAGGGGGTGGTGGTGTTGGGCCAACAATACATGCTTAAAAAAAAAGATCAATGGCTTTCTATTACAACTAGGGTCATAACTGATAAGAATTTTGTCGCACAGCAGTCGCAAAAGTTCGTTTTTTACGACGTAATTTTCATGAAGGGTTCGTTTTCTGGAATTTTGTGATGGATCCGTTTATTATCCTCCAAATTTTGTGAAACATCCTTTTTTTTAGCCCCGGAATTTTGTGAAGGGTCCGTTTTTTAGCCCCAGAATTTTGTGAAGGGTCCGTTTTTTAGCCCCAGAATTTTGTGAAGGGTCCGTTTTTTAGCCCCGGAATTTTGTGAAGGGTCCGTTTTCCGGACCCAAATTCCGGCTGGACAGACCCCTGATAATGATAACCAATATACAACGATATTTCGTTTTTGGGTCTGCATAAATATATATATACATAATAGTGGCGAAGCCCGAAATTGGGCAGTTTGTCCGGCCAATGTCCAAATTTCGTGCTTTGACCGACCCCCATGTATCAATTCCTATAGCGGAAGTAAGGTACTTTGCATCAGTCCGGTGTTGTGAGCGGTTCTATCTATCTATCGATTCCTATGATTTAGGGTCATCGCCATGTTGGCATATTGTTTTGTGATGATTGTGACCATTTATAATTATGGTTAGTGACAGCAACTCCAACGATCAAAGGTATCGGTATATCGATATGTTAGAGATCGATATCCAGGGATACCGATATCCCATACGATGAATGTATAGTGGCCGGAAAAATCCTGAAATTCGGTTATTGTGGGCCGGCCAGTTCAGGAATTTTCCGAATTAGGGTTTAGATAGTAACATCAAAATTTCTGGATAAGGTTATTATGAAATCATGAAAAGAAAAAAGCTTCTCTCTCGGCACATGTATGCGACTCTTGGGAAAATTGGTGTGGCTACGAGGTCAAAAGTTCGTTAAATTTTCTTTTCAATTATTTGTAACAGGTTGTTTTGCCTAAGATAGGGAACTTTTATTTGTTTGAAATATAAATTTTTAACATAGAAAAGTTTTTTTCTTTCTTTTGAAAAAAAATCCCCACTAAATTAGATTCAACTAAGAAGGTGGTTGCAAGGTATCACAGAAAGACTTTTTTTCTCTTTTGAAAGCAATAATAGTATATGTGAATTGCACCCTACCAAAGAAACTAAATTTTATAAAGAAATTGCTCGTACGGTATACGTCAAAACCAAGACTTTATTTTAAAACGTATGTGATGTGGCCTTTTTGAAACATTGTGCTACATGTTTAGCACGTCTTCGAAAGCAAAATTTACTATTTTATCTAACATCTTAATTTATTTTATTACGCAAGATTTTTAAAAATTTTTATACGAAATTTGAAAGAAAAAAATCTTACAGATGGATGTCGGTTTGTCAAAAATAATATATATATATATATATATATATATATATATATATATATATATATATATATATAGTAGCTTTAGTAATACATACAATGCATGCAAAAAAGAATGGGGTGATTGTAGTCCGGATTTTAGAATATAATTTCTTTTGTATAATTCTTTCATTCTCTTTGAATGATTCAAAAATAAATAAATAAATGAGACCAAAAATTTTTTGGTGTTAACGCTTTTACTAAAAAATGGCATTATATTTTGCATGCCTATTCGGCAAAAATGATTTAAACGCAAAACATCTGAAATTTACAATCACATCAAGAAAAAATAATAACTGGCACATATTTATTCATGGCACATTATATCATTAATTAAATTTTTAATCTTTATTAAAATACATTATTTTAATCTATTCATTTTAAGATTGCTCAGATTACTGAAAAATGCGTATCATTAATGAAAAATGTGTTATTTGCTTAATCGCATTCTTTTTCAAGCTGGTACGGATATAACGAAATTTGCGTATAACAAATACGTTCGCTGTTTTTTCCAACTTCGTTATAAGTGGGTACAACTGTATATGTATGCGGTTTTTTTTAAATGCGTGTATAGAATCCTATAATGACGCATGTAAGTTATGCGAAGTGTTAAAATTCAATCATATATGACCAACTGAATGTGACATTACATTGTGATAAACCCTGAAAAGTAGTTGCCATCGTTAATTCAATTAAAAAATTTGAGAAATATTTTATTTCTTTTGTTAGCTTTTTGTTTTTATTTGGTTAGTATATATATCATTTAAGAAAGTAAATTTCATCAAAAGAAAAACAATTCTCTGAAATGCACACAATGGACGACTTACAGGAATAGCAATAATGGGATTAGGTTTGGCATGTTTTCTGAGAAACATTAAGACATGGAACAATTTTTCCCCCTCAAATGAACGGGTGGGGAGGTTCGTGGTTGAAGCTTTGGCCGAGATTATTGTGTTATTTTTCAGAAAAAAACGTAAACCCCTTTCCCTTTGGAAGATAAAAAATTTGACCCCCCCCCCCTTCTACAATTCTTGAGGAAATCCTTTCGTACGCCTATACTGTATTTATTAAACACAAAGCGATTCTATATATAGTAGCTTCATTTTTAGCCACTGAATATTCCAATCTCCCTAGCTTTAGTGATACAAACAATGCTTGTAAAGAAGAATGGGATGATTGTGGTCCGGATTTGAGAATATAATTCTTTTTGTATTAGAATTTCTTGGAATCAGAAACGTTATCGCACTTCGAAGTAGAAGCTGGTGGTTTTCCCTTCTATTTCTTGTGTTTGTGTGTTACAAGCAAAGCTGCATGAGAGGTACTGCTCTATAGGTATACTCTATATACAGTCCTAGTTATAAACGGAGTTCAAACTTTGAAAAAAAATTCCAAAATGAGTGACAGCGAAGAACTTTTTGCTAGTTCTGATAGTGAATTTGATGATTCGTCTTCTTCTTCTGAATCAGGCGAAGATGAACTAAACCAAGCTAGAGATTGGTGTAGACTAAACGCTGATCAACCTCCACCCGCACATCCCAGATTTCAGTTTCAAGGAAATCCCGGAATGAATGTGAAAGTACGCGATACTGCTGATCCATTAGAGTTTTTCCAACTATTTTTGGATGATAATCTTTTAGAAGACATTGTGCTGAGAACCAACTCATATGCATCTACATGGATGGAGACCACTTTTATAAGTCCCAAGTCAAGAGTATTGCAATGGTCAAATACGAATATCCACGAAATGAAGGCATTTTTCGCTCTTATGCTCTTACAGGGTATTGTCCAAAAGCCTGAAGAGAAGCAGATGTGGTCTACAAGGCCAATTCTCAGCACCCCGTTCTGTGGCAAAGTCATGTCTCAAACGAGATATGGTTTGATTATGAAGTTTTTGCACTTTGAGGACGATGGCCCAAATATTGATCAACCGAAGTTAAAAAAAATTTGGGATGTTTCCGAAAAACTGCGTGTGAAATTCAGTACTGTATATACACCAGAAAGGGACGTGAGCGTTGATGAGTCGCTTCTATCATATAGCGGACGACTCTCGTGGAAGCAATTCATTCCTTCAAAGAGAGCTAGGTTTGGCATAAAGAGTTTCCAACTCTGTGAAGCAAATAGTGGGTACGTGTATAACTTTAGAATATACACCGGGAAAGGGACCTTCAAAAATACCAGCCTTGGAATGGGCACTGAGAGTGTCCTGCTCTTGATGGAGAGCTTGTTAGACAAAGGGTACTGTCTAACAGTGGACAATTTTTATTCCTCTCCGCAACTAGCGGAAATTCTAATTTCACGAAAAACCGATGTTTTCGGCACTCTGCGGCCTACGAGAAAATTCCTGCCAAAACAGTTACACTCGGAAAAAGTGAAAAAAGGTGAATTGATTGCCTTTCAAAGAGGTAAGGTCTGTGTTTTCAAATGGCAAGACAAGAAAAGTGTGTGCATTCTGAGCACAGTCCACAACTGTGCGATGGTGGATGTGCGAAATAAGAGAGGAACTTTGGTAAGGAAACCTGCTGCAGTGGTTGCCTATAACAATAGCATGGGCGGGGTCGATAGAGCGGACCAGTGTCTCTCTTACTACCGTGCATATCGCAAGAGACAGAAGAAATATTATAAAAAATTTTTTCGTCATCTCCTGAATCAAGTGGTATGGAACGCGTTTGTTTTATACCAAAAGTGCGGAGGTGAGAAGCACCAGCTGGAGTTCAGGTTGGAGCTAATTGAGAGGATTGTGGAAGAAAACTGTTTGATTTCTCCAGCAATCCCTAATGAGCCATCACTTGAACTGTCAAGGTTAACCGAGAGACACTTTCCGGACATTTTGCCTGATAGCGAAGGCAGAAAATGCTTGAACAAGAGGAGATGTATAGTCTGTTATGCAAAAACTTCTGAAACAGGTAAGAGGGTGAGGAGGGAGACGAGGTACTTTTGTAAAGACTGCAATGTTTCATTATGCGTAACACCATGCTTTAGAATATATCATTCCGAGCGATATTATTGAAAAAAGTCGCATTAATTTTTTACTATTGTTTTTGTTATTATTGGATTGTTTATTATAAATATTTTGTAAATATATGTATGCGATTTCTTTGTTTTTTTCTTTTCAAATGCGAGTACAGAATTCTTATAACACATCTAATTTAAGCGGAATGTAAAAATTCAATTATACATGAATAATAGCAAACCACATTATATAGAGATAAACCCTGAAAAGTAGTTTTGTGATCGTTGATTTAATCAAAAAAAAAATTGGCAAATATTTAATTTCTTTTGTTAGCTTTTGTTTTTATTTGGTCAGTAAATCATCTAAGAAAGTAAATTTCATCAAAAGCCAAAAAAAAAAAAAAAATAAAATAAAATACAGCGATACGAGTATCAAATACTGAAACGTTTTCATGCTTAACGTATCGGGAATTATTAATCAAATGTATAAAATGCATGATCATGATCATTTTTTTCGCACCTTGGTGCGAAAAAAAATAATTAATGATAATTTTTTTCGCACCAAGGTGCGAAAAAAATCACAATATTGCTTATTTCCGTATACACAGTTTAAAATATAGAATCGACATATTTCATTAATCAGTTGGTTTTTAATATATGAAGTATGAATTATTTCGCACTGAATAAATAGATTATCTCATGAATAAAAATGAAGATATTTTCTAATCATTTGCATAGTTAAACTTTATTCACGAGATATAACATCGATATTTTTGTAATTAAAATCATCGACTACTGTTACTTTCAACTTTCAAGAAAATTCAAGGTACTCTATTTATACATGTTTTTGTGTGTTGTCATAATGTGTGGCATTCATAGATTTCCTATAGTTATTCTAAAAACTGTGCAGTTCCTTCCCGTAGAAAAAAGCTATTCGATTAAACTAGAAAGAATACATTGGATAACTCCATCTAACTGCTCCGATAAACTGAGATTCTACAACCTTTTAGGGATAAGGGGCCATTCAAGTATTACGTAAGCAGATTTTCATCCATTTTTTACGCCTCCCCCCCTTGTCAGCAAAAGTCAGCAAAACACTGGACCCCCCCCCCCTCCGTCAGCAAAATTTCGTCAGTAGCTTAGAATATTTCATATCTTCAAAAAAGCTGGAAGCTGGTTGATGACGTAAGCAACCTTCAAACCCTCCTCCCCCTTGTCAAGGGCGTAGCGAGGGGGGGGGGGGGACTTGGGGGTCTGGTCTCCCCCCCCGAAATTTGAGAAAATGACCGAAAACAGGGAAAAAGATGGCCAAATCCATTGTTCTGTCACTTTGGTCCCCCCCCCTGAAATGAAAGTGGTCCCCCCCCGAACGAAATTTCTGGCTACGCCCCTGCCCCTTGTCATCAAAAGTCTGCAAATCCGAATCCCCCCCCCCATCGATGCTGACGTAATACTTGAATGATCCCTAACACAAAATGATAACTCGCATGGAACGTCTGCGAAAGAGCAACGTAAACCTTGAAAAGAAATGCGATTTTCAAGTTGTATATCGCCGTGAAACCTATACGTAGACTGAATGATGTTTGGAAAAAAACTTCATATCAGATAATCAAAATCTTATTGAAAAATGTGGAAACCATAGTAAAAATACTAAATTTCGGACAATTTAGTCACTGGTTACTTAAAAAAATAAAACATTATTGCGTAATCCGTAATACCCGGTTACTGTGTTACTATACATTTATTGTGAAGCCAATAAACGCTTCTTTGCACCAATAAATAAGTGGAAAAAAAAAGAACAATACAGTGTATAAACAGTCAAATACCGTTTTAACGAATACCGATATAGCAAAAATCTAGTTTTAACGAACACTTTTTTCTAATCCCCCAGATAAGTTTACATAGGAACAATACAAAAACCTGGAATTCCTTTACAACGACATTTCATTATAACGAATTGATTTCTCCAGTCTCCTGGAGCTCATTTGAACGGGATTCGGCTGTACAATGAAAACTTGATGTAACGATACACTGACGAAAAATATATCGCTGTAGAGGGATTATCGTTATATCGAGAAGCAGCAGATAAATATTAGAGAATAGACATTTCTAAACGATACTCGAAAAAATATAGTTATACAAATACAACGCCCCAACGAGGTGGCTGAGAAAAAGATGCCCATAAAAATATGGATGTCATATATTTTAAAAATACAGCAACCCAATTAAAAATGCAATTAATAAAAATTATAAGCAATATATACACGTGATAAAAATTATACAATGCCCATGAAGAATACTTATGGTTGTCTTATTCTAGGTATGGATAGCTTGTAGAGGGATTTATCGTTATATCGCAGCGCAAGGCCGTAGCGGGGGTGGGGAGAACTAAACCCTCATAATGTGAGAAAATGACCGAAAAAATTGAAGAAGTTGGCAAAATGTATTGTACTACCACTTTGGTCCCCCTGAAATGAAAGGGGTCCCCTTCCCGAACGAAATTTCTGGCTACGGGCCTGTCGTAGCGAATTTTCACTCTAATAAGAAAAGTAATATAAGAAGTAATAAGAAACTTCTAAGTGTATTCTATGAGCATGACAGGGGAAAAAATAGCCAGAACTGTAACAAAAGAACAGGTACAGAAGTCGAGTGTGTATTAGTAAAGAATAGGATCATTTAATGGGTGTAGCCAACCTGTCACTTGAATGGACCCCTCCAACCACGCCTCCTCTGTTGTCCTGTATATTAGATGGGGGGGGATAGCACTACTTGAGATGAAGAAGCTTCGCCACTCTACGAGTATTTGTTCGTGGAACTTGACGCCATTTTTCAAATAGGAATCGCAAAAACTTTCACCGCTCAACCGGTTAAAGCATCGTGTTGAATATCTGCTTGCTCTATAAGGGGAGATGTTTCCAAAACGGAGATCAACTTGCATTCACACACGCTATATTTTCTACTCTTAGGCTGCTGGTCCACTAGAAGAGAACACAAATGACTAACAAAAAGTAAGTGAATGACATTTGTAGTGCTTAGTCTTCTCTATACAGGTGATACTGCTGCTATTTGCCTATTTCACTATACAGGCATGTCGAAATCAAATTTCATGAAAAATTTATTTTAATGATTTAATGGGGGAAACAAAAAAAAAAATATATAAAAACTTACAGTTTCAAAGCATTTTCAGCATCTTCCCTATTTTCAAACACCACAAATCCCATATGTGATTTGACATTTTCATTGCATTCTTTCCTACAACAAAATGATGAGGCAGTAGTGGAAAAAAAGAAAAATATTATAAAGAAAGCATTACAAAAGACAAACAAATTTCAAATAAATGAATTTTAACTTTCAATTTGAAGACCAGACATATTTCTATAACACTTTTATTTTGCTTTCGTTTACATAAATTTCAGTCACAGGACAGAAATACAGTTTTAAAACTGATCACACAGGGTGCGTAGCAACATCCCTTTAACTTAAAACGACCCGTGAATAGAAAAATCTGCAGCTTCGCAAATTGAGAAATAATTATTGACTTTGCAGGTCGACTGGCAAGAATGGCAGCAACTGGTGATAAAAAATAAAGTGGCCAACAATAACCAAGACACCCATTTGGTTGACGAGATATTGTAACTCAACACTATACTACTAAGTTGCATAGCTGTAGTTCTCTCAGTTTGCAAGCCATTGCAGGTGAAAAGGACTTCCTTATACTCCCTGTAGTAAATAGAAAGATACAGGGCAGTGGTTTTGAAACTTTTGTCACCCACAGCTCCCCAGAATAGTTTAGTAGATATTTTCACTTTTAAAAGAACCACTTTGAAGTATGAATAGGCACATAAATCAATATCTCCAGCTAGCTGTAATGCCTCTGACAAAAGTTGCAGATGCCTCCTAGGAGCCATAATGCATATTTGGAGAAACACTGATATAAGCTTCTTTCTCTACCTCCTTAAAAGAAATTATAAGGAATAATTATGCTCAGCAAATTGGTATCACCTTCAGTCGCCAAACATAATCATGGGCAAAAAATATTAGTGAAATGCCAGTTACCTTCGTTCTGCAAATTTTCTTGGGGTATTTGCCTTGACAGGAATCTATGATTGGAGGAAGAGAAGGAAATATTACAAAAATATTGAATCCATACAATAATGACGTGCATTCGAATGATAGCATTTTAAAATTTAATTTTAATCCAGGAAGCAATCTTTGGTCAAATGCAAGATTTATTTTAGAAAAAAGAAAATGTTATCAATAACTTATTCATATGACATGAATGTCGCTCTCCACTTGTTAATACAAGATATACGGAAGACTGGATGTTGTGAAGATATTTATTATTTGAGATGTTAATTTTTTAAGGAAGGAAAAAACTCATCTCTGCCTCTACCGGGAGTCGAACCCGGGCCCCTCAATTGCCGGACGAGTGCTCTGACCACTAAGCTACAGAGGAGATTTTCCTTCGCTAGAGCATATATGTGCCAAACAGAACCGTGCAATGGACGTTGAACCGATCAGCTAATAGCTCAAGGACACAAGGTTCGGCACATATACGCTCTAGCGAAGGAAAATCTCTATCTCCTCTGTAGCTTAGTGGTCAGAGCACTTGTCCGGCAATCGAGGGACCCGGGTTCGACTCCCGGTAGAGGCAGAGATGAGTTTTTTCCTTCCTTAAAAAATTAACATCTCAAATAATAAATATCTTCACAACATCCAGTCTTCCGTATATCTTGTATTAACAAGTGGAGAGCGACATTCATGTCATATATATAGCCATCTGGTGGCTCGTCGTCCTTGAGCTATTAGCTGATCGGTAGAGGCAGAGATGAGTTTTTTCCTTCCTTAAAAAATTAACATCTCAAATAATGAATATCTTCACAACATCCAGTCTTCCGTATATCTTGTAATAACTTATTCATTTTTTTTTGTGGAAGGTAAGAAAGGTAAAAATTGTATGCGTATTGCAGTAGCATGGATGTATGTGCATTGTATTATGAATATGTTGATTCATGTTCTTATATTTCATGTGTGTGAGAGTCACAGCACCTTCATCCCCATTACAACATGCTTATTATTCACACTAACTGCATATATCTTGCCACCACTTACTATTATACTAACTAATTTACCTTTTTCTGCCTGGTGTTTTTCTTATTTTGTTTCTCTCTTACCTTAATACAGTAGAGCCTCGAACATCAGTCCTGAAAACTCAAGTTTCAGGATAATCTGAGGAAAATTTTTGAGTTTCCTCTTTTCTGTTTTTTTTTTCCCTCTGAAAACCCAACTTTATTATTTTGTTCCCAGGAGTACTACCTAGCACATATGTATCATATCTATTGTATCATACAGTAATTTCAGTTTGAAAGGGGCTAGGCAGCTCCCAGCCATATAATGGGTATGATTGGTATAATAAAATATCAGACTCCGAATGGATGTAGACCATTCTAACTTTCGGGGGGGGGGGGGGGGGTCACAAAGAAAGAGGGACAAGATCAACCATACTCTTTTTCTCTTTATAAGGTTATAAGGGTGGACAATGACACTGTCTCCTAATAGTTTACATTAAAATCATCAGAAAGGCAGTTGAAAGCTGACAGTGTCACAGCGTCATTCACCAACAATCCCACACATTCCCGACTCTTCTTGATCATTTCTCCTCTTCACATTCTTAATTTTCTGAAACTTATCGCATGGCATACTTATCTTATTCAAGTATATCAATACAGTAAGTATACTAGTACTGCTTGTTTTTTTTTTAATAAAACAAATATTTAGAGCATTTTTTATAGTTTTTTAGATAATTCAACTTTTTCGATAATCTGAGGTGGCTTTTGTATCATTCACCTCCGATTATGGAGGCTCTACTGCAATGCATGAAATTATTACTTTTATTTGCCATTAATTATTGTATTTTTTTGTCATGAATCGTGAAAGAATTTTATTATAATAATTTTAACATCTATATAAAATTTTTTATTGCAATGACCAGTATGGGACTCAAGTTCCTTTGGTTGTCTTGTTCTTCTATTTAAATTTTGCATTTTCCTTGCAATAAACTGTGAATTGTTATTATTAAATCCCTTGACAAAACGCAAACTGAAGCTTTAAGGCATCTCAAAAACACCAGATATGCTATTAAAAAAATGCAGGCACCTATAAATCATGTATCGTAATTTCCTGGTGTATAATCCTCGAGTTAATTTCATAACTTTTGGGGGAAAAAAATGCCATCAAACAATTTGCAGCTGCGTTATGCACTGCATATGCAATACAGAAGTTTAAGGAATACAAGGGGTTGTTAAGTCAAATGAAGGTGTTGTGCTGGTAACATTTTCTCCTAGAAAAAAGTGTTTATTTTTCTGATAGCATTTATATATACACAACCTATGAATTTTTTAACGAAGGCAGAGATGAAAACTCAGCTGTACACGTAATCTGCATCAAGAAATTTCAATTATTTTTTTTTAAATCTAAATTTGTGGATTTCATGAAAGAGAAAAAATGTGACACTTTCAAATCACAAAGATAATAATTTAAACTTACGAAGTTTCTAAACCTTACGCTCTTCACATTTCCAAAATTCTGGAAAATAGTCGCAACATCCTGGAGAAGAAAAGAAAAACAAAACAAATTAAGCCACTTTTCCAATTTCGTACAAGTGCTAATACCCAGACTTGAAAAATCTGTAGTTTATCATGTTGTGGAATATTTTGCAAAGAAAACACGTAATACAAATAAAAGTGGGAAAACTGGAAATCTTTTGGGATTACATAGGGTGACCATACGACCAGTTTTCCTATGATGTTCTCATATTTTTATCCTTCACTAAATTTAAGGATTAAAATTATATTGCCAACTTATAGAAGAAATTTATTACTAAAAATATGAATATGGTATCTTCCATATTTGTCATAATTTTTTCTTAGTAGAATTTATTTTAATCCACTTTGATTTGCAGTAGCACATTTCCAGCTGCTGGCTTCTTTTTGTGATTTTAGCACTAATTAGCAACTTCTCTCACCTTTGGCATGTTTGAAAACAATTACTGATTTCCTGCATTTGAAATTCTGATTTCCCATATTTTTCTGAGAAAACGTGGTCAGTTTGGGATTCCAAGTGACTGAAAGCATATCTTCTTTAATAATTTTTCCACTGAAGCAAAACACAATTGAGGATTTTTTAAAGATTTTTCTAAAAAGCTACGAAAAATCAAAGAATCTGGTTTCCGACCAGGTTTTAATAAGGCTAAAAAATTTGGAAGGCTTACAGGTAAATCGGGTAAAGCATTTGTACCTATGCGAGTTTTGCAAAACATTATGAAGAAAATGTGTTGAATTTTAGTATTCAAAATTTTAATCACCATTTTTTTACACAAGTTTTATTTGAAGTTTCAACTACAAAAATAATAGAGAATGTCCCAGGAAAACTGGTCATATGGTCACTCTATGCAACCCCAAAAAATTTCCAGTTTTTCCCTTTTATTTGTATTACATGTTTTCTTTGCAAAATATTCCATGACACGATAAACTACAGATATAAATTTGAAGTTTTATTTTCTTGCCTCTAAGAAGTGTAAGGCCCAGCTTTCACTAAACCGATGTGACTGTGATATTGATTGCCAATGTTGCAGATGTATTGCTCCAGTGTGCACCTTGCATTAGAAAGATTGCACCAGTAGATATTCAACTCACAGAGCATGAATATACTTGTGTCTGCTCATATTTTGTGGTTCAAGAATGGCCAAGATAACTCAAAGGGTTTGTACCCTTACAATGAAAAAAAATTAACCTATAGAATTTGAAGAAAATCCAACCACTTCCCCACTTTACGCAGATACAAGGGAAGACTGCCTCCCCAATTTAGTAAAAAAATTGTATTATAAGTAGAGATGTGAGGTGAGAATATTCTTAGAGAATAATAAAGAATATTCATTTTTCTTTCAAATAATTTAAATATTTTTACTAATTTTGTTTATATTATGAAATATAAATCAGTTTTCATTGCCTGAAACATTTACAACACAGCAATTTGACATATTCATCCCCCAAATGACAACTTTTACTTCGAGAATATTCTCAGAATATTCGCTTGGTCATGAGAGGTTTTAAAAGTTTGATTATAAAGATTTTAGAAACCTTTAGATTAAAACCTTAAAAAATTATTTTAAAATTAAATAAATTTTCAGAAATAAGTTAAAGAAAAGAAGTTAAACCAAAGTTGATTGATAAAGGTAGGAGAAAATTCAAGAATATTCTCTAGAAGGACTATTATTAATAACTTAGACCGTTATTATTTTCGATAAGAATATTCCCCAGTAATTTGTAAAAGTACACCTTCCAGAGAATATTTTCAAGGATATTATATATATTTATATTATAAATAACAGGAGAATATTCTCATCAAGAATAAGAATATTCTGAAGTTATTTATAATAGTAGTCTTTCCAGAAAATATTCTTGAATATTCTCCTCTGTAAGAATATTCTCCTAAAGATTATTCTTGAGAATTTTGCATCTTCAATTATAAGCATAAACAGGATGGCAGAGGTGGATGCAACCGCCCCCATTCATTATACACACCCTCAGTGATTCTCCCTCTTCCCCATGTTGGAGGAACCTGTATCTGCTTATGTTCCCACACACTGATCGTTTCCCCCACGCCTGAAATTACCCTTTCTATGAAGTTTTTATTATCAAAATATACTTGAAAACAAATACAGTAAAACCTCAATAAGTCGTCACCTCAAGTTATCGAAAAATTATGACGGCTTAAGCGGAGTGCTATCAGTTTTAATGTGCAATGTTGTGAAAATTGTATAAATTCAAAGTAATATGAAATTTATTAAAGTATGAATCAAAATAACAATATGAATAAAATTTATAGATCGCAAAAGAATAAATAATAGCAATTTTTTACCTTTTTTATCTCTTATTACTTAAATTATTGTGGTAAAATGTACACTTTGATTTATACTAGTAATTTTTCATTTAGAGCAACTGTTAGTCTAAAGCTATAAGTAGCTTTTCTTCATAATGGAACACTCTGTTGCACATTAATTTTACATAGACATCAAATTAAAAATTTTAGTATTTTAATTCTTCATCAGTAGTTCATGATACAACTACAAAGTGATCTCGAACACTTCTGAGACTTGGTGGAGGGGCCCTGGGCAGGGAAAAGTAAACAGAAGACCTCAACTTAGGAAAGAATGTCTAACTTTTTTCAACAAAGATATTTTGTTTAGATTCAAGCCCTAAATTAGTAGATCCCATGCTTTCTATGATTATTTATTATCTGTTCCCATTGCACTTTGACTTGATTAATTTGATTCTTCGATTTTAATAATTTTTGATTTCCTTGCACTATGTGTAATCTTTGACGTATCAATAAATTTTGGTTTTGCCGGAGATGCCCTGAGGGGCCGAAGTGCTTACATTATTTCTTGCGACAGAGCCCAGGTGTCTCACAGTTTCTCCAGTAGTGTCCATGCAGAAATGAGATCTCGCTTGAACAGTCCCCAACGTTCCAAAAACCTTAGTCGGCAAATGAACTTCCCCAGCGTAACTTTCGTTACTTAAACTGTTCCGTTTGGGTATATAGGATTTTATGGTGACTTCTAAGCATATGGCAACATTGTTAACACAAGCTCTTTTTTTAATGGGAGCCATAAAAATAATCTGTTCCTCTTTCTCAAACTTTTTTCATAGTGACGACTTAACCGAAATTAGCAATGAGTAAACGAGGGTTTAATAACATTGTTGTCTATGAGAGCTGGAAGGGTCTGAAGAAAAATTACAACTTAACCGGAGTGACGACTTAACAAGGTTTTACTGTATTCCCAAAAACTATTCCCACTTGACATATATATAACAGGGGAAGGATAATGCCCACTAGCGTGACAATTATTTTTAAACTTTTTTAAAGTTTAGCTCCCATCCCCTATCTTGTTCTAATCAAAAAACTCTGATCTGAGCAAAATTTTAGCTCAACTGTACAACTGCTAGGTGATCCTCAAATGCCTTGAAGTAGGAACATGGTATGCAATGTTAATTCCATTCAAATGCGGAATACTCTTCCTTATCTCAACTAATGTGTTATTAAAAAACCTAATATTTCTGAAATTTTTCATGTTATTTCAGGTATTTTCTGAATTGGGACAAGTTTTTTGTGTGCAAAATTGGATTAATAATGTTTTTATACAACTGCTGGGATTCCCTGGATGTGTCCTCATAAATTTCTCTAAGAAAAAAGAATGGTTGAGATAGGGAAGAGTATACTGCATTTGAATGGAATTAATCGTTGCGTATAGGAAATTAACATTGCTTACTATGTTCAAACTTCAAGGTGTTTGAGGATCGCCTGGCAGTTGTCTGATTGAGATAAAATTTTACTCAGATCGCTTTTTTTGTTGATTGAAACAGGATTACGGGGTGGGAGCAGAAAAATTTTAGCATTTGGAAAATTACCTATAGCTAAGGGCCACCCTAATGCACACTGTAAAAGTTAATTTTTGTAAAAAAGTTTCATTCTCAATGCAGTCCTTTAAAAAAACAACCCATCACTGAACCACACATTAAATATTTGGATATTCCTGATCATCCTTATTGAAAACATTGATATTATTATCATGCTTTTACAAGAATATAACTGTGACTGAAATCATACTTACACTTTTATTCATGTGAAGGGGAATGTTTCCAAAGAACACAGTCCTTTCATCTGTTTCAATTTTTGGCATAGCCTTTGCTTCGCTCGATTGGTTTTCTTCCTGGGAATTTTCGTCCTGATCACATGACATTGCAGCATTTTCTTCACCTTCTTCTTCTGAAATTTCGTCTTTCTTCACTGAGAATTTTGTCAACTCTGGTTCATTCTTCAAACCCGGCACAGAGTCTTTCTTCTTTTTCGTTTTGGATCCGAATTGCAGAGTAGAGTCACACCTACTGTTAGCATTATTTTTTGAGAGCATTTTTTTGATTTTTTTTCTTTCCAAGTGAGAATTACTTTCCATGTTATCAGAAGTTAAATCATTTTTTCTTTTCTTAAAACTCACGTTATCAGAGAAATCAGATTGTGATAGTTTCGTTGATTTTCTTTTCTTATTTCCAGACAATAGCTCATTTCGGAAATCCTGTTCAATTGAATTTTCGTCTGGGCTATCTGAATATTCTGCCACAGAGTCTTGCTGCTTTTTCTTTTTGGATCCAAACTGCAGAGTAGATTTACCCATATCATTATTTTTTGTGAATTTCTT